>NW_022589734.1:1503918-1512041 GCF_004348235.1 Phoca vitulina
CTTCTTTCTTTCTTTCTTTCTTTCTCTCTTTCTTTCTTTCTTTCTTTCTCTACAGGGAAGATTGCAAGTGAGGCCTTAAGCAAAGTAACAATAACTATGATGCCCCTGTTCTGATTTTTCTCAGTACAAGAAACAGTAACACCAGACAGATTTGAGGGTCTTTGGTTCTCATGGAATTCCAGGAAGACTGGTCTCCATACTTCCCATTAATTTAAAATGAATTAGCTTAATGTTCACGTATTTGTCTTCAAAACTATGTTTTAATTGGGATTTACACGGAATTCATTCTATAATTACACATCTCCCATCCCTCCGAAGACTCTATTATTGGAAAATGTTTGGGTCCCGGGTGTCTGAAAAAGACTCTTATCAAAAGGGCTAAACTTTATTCCTTATCACCACATAAAGCAGAAATAATCTTCATTTATTAATTTCTTTAAGATCTTTAGGTATAAGATTTCATTTGAAGGATTTTACAGGGATATTATACACATGATGAATGTTCCAGTGGCTCTTCTTGCCTTATTCTAGGGTTTTATAGCTGCTTTTGGTTATGCATGTTTCTATATTTACAAAATCTTTTATCTGTTGCAAAATCCCAGGATGATTCTCACCCAGAGGAAATCTTTAGACCAGTAAACATTTGAATGTGACTACTGCTAAATCAAGACTTCAAAAGAAAATTTGTTGTACTAGGCTTTTTTTTTGTTTTGTTTTTTGGTCTAGATCCAACTGAGGAAATCTATGTGTAGCTTGTCGGTTGGTTCTGTGTGCACACAGCCTGGATGTTTGAGGATCTGCCCCGTCCCCTAAAGCTGTATTTATTCCAAATTTAAGGAAATTCGCACCATTAAAGAAAATTGCAAGGGCAAAGAATTTGCATTAAATAACATTAAAATATAAATAAAATCCACAAAAATATGTGGGTAGTGCAGATAAAAAGATAAAAATAGAGCAAAGTAGATTACTGCCCAATATTTGCATCAATTTAAGACTCATAGTAGTATTTAGAAAATTTACTAGACAGAAAAAGCAAGTCCAATTTTCATGGGAAGGTTCTGGAGAAATAATATGAAGGTAAAACAAATTATTATAGAAGAGAGGAGAGACACACATGAAGGAGATACCAAGGGGAGCCATGGTCATCACTCAGAAATTGCTAGACATAAGCAGAAGCAACTCAAGAGCTCTAATCTCTGAGCTTCTGTTGACTACATTTAGAAATCTGAGCTCAGTTATTATTTGAGCAGTTTATAGATCTGAAAATAGCAGTATTTTTATTTTCCTTTAAACATCTGGCTACTTGACTACTGTAGCTTCATTTCAAAGATCCCTTGCAGTTGTATGATACAAAGCAAAACAAAACAAAAGCATAGATATTTCTAGCTGATTTAATGAACAATCTTTCATACTCAGATGTTGGTTTTGCTTTAATTTTCATAGTGTGGCAATGAATACAGACAGGTTTGAGAGATTCTGCCTTGTATCCTAGCACAGGCTGACCTGAACCATGCTGACCAATGACCCATTTGTTTTTGCTTTTCAAACGTTAAATTAAGTTGTGAATCCCATCTATGCCTAATGCCATTACCAGCTCTTTGTATATACCTTCATAAATTGGTTGTTAAAATATATGACCTGAATACTTGATACTTTTTATGACACGGAAGAAGTCTACAACTTTGATTTATGTTTCTAGCTATACCTCCTCATATGGGTGAAATGGTAGACAGTACCCATTTGGAAGGTAAAACAATTTTAGAAAAGAGGAGAGATACACATGCAGGAGATACCAAGAGAAGCCCATGGTCATTATGAACATTTCATGAAGGGGAAAGTATTTTTATTCTGGCAATGTGAGTTGACCAAAAATGGGTTGGTTGGGCTTGGTGGGGAAGGGCTAGATTTTTATGTGGAGACATATCCCATTTTAACATATTCATGAGGAAGTTTTGTGAACTTTTCCTGGATTTCCAAGGTTGTTAATAATATTGCTAATTCATATTAACTCATCCAACATTTGCTTTCTTCCCCTCCCCTTTTTCTGTCCCTTCTTCCCTCCCTGCCTTCACATATTGGCTGTTTATTTCTGCCAGGTGCTCTCTGATAAGCTCTTGGAAGAAACAAAGAGGAAAAACTGTTCTTGACTTAAAAAGCAAGAGCAGTGGTTATAGAGAAATATGCATCATAACACAACACAGGCTATGGTGGAGCCTGCATAGGATGCTTTTGGAGCAAGGCAGGGGAGGAGGAGCAACTACAGTGGGTTGCAAAATGTTCAGGAAAACTTCATGTGTCTGTTGGCCATCTGTATGTATTCTTTGTGAAAATGTCTATTCACATCTTCTGCCCATTTTTAATTGATTATTCATTTTTTGGGTGTTGGGTTTTATAAGTTCTTTATGTATTTTGGATACTAACCCTTTATCAGATATGTCATTTGCAAATATCTTCTCCCATTCCATAGATTGCCTTTTACTTTCATTGATTATTTCCTTCACTGTGCAGAAGCTTTTTATTTTGATGAAGTCCCAATAGTTTATTTTCACTTTTGTTTCCCTTATCTCAGGATCAACAACACAAGAAACAACAGGTGTTGGTGAGGATGTGGAGAAAGGGGAACCCTTTGCACTGTTGGTGGGAATGCAAACTTGTGCAGCCACTCTGAATAACAGCATGGATAGTTCTTTAAAAAGTTAAAAATAGAACTACTCTACAGTCCAGCAATTGCACTACTCGGTATTTACCCAGAGAATACAAAAACACCAATTCAAAGGGACACATGCAACCTGATGTTTACAGCAGTATTATCTACAATAGCCAGACTATAGAAACAGCCCATGTTTATTGACTGATGAATGGATAAAGAAGGTGTGGCATATACATATACAATGGACTATTATTTAGCCATAAAAAGAATGAAATCTTACCATTTGCAATGACATGGACAGAGCTAGAGAATATAATGTTAAGTGAAATAAGTCAGTCAGAGAAAGACAAACACCATATGATCTCACTCATATGTGAAATTTAAGAAACAAAACAAATGAGCAAAAGAAAAAAAAGAGAACGGCAAACCAAGACACAGACTCTTAACTATAGAGAACAAACTGATAGCTACCAGAGGGGAGGGTTAAATGGTTGATGGGGATTAAGGAGTGCACTTGTGATGGAAGTGTTGACTCACTATATTGTACACCTGAAACTAATATTACACTGTATGTTAACTGAATGGAATTTTAATAAAAATTTAAAAAAAAAGGTTCAGGAAAATTTAATGGAGGAGGTGACATGTGAATTGCATTTTAAAGGTCACAGTGGTTCTGCAAAATGAGGGTAAGAAACAGCATCTCTGGCCAAGAGAAGAGCCTGGAGTGTGAAACAGGAGGCTGAAGATGACAAGAGATTACAAGTAATCAAGAGCTGCCTGGGCTATGTGGCAACTTGACTGAATGGGCATTCACCTACTCTTACTTGGGATTTGGGGTTCAATTGTTATGTGGTGACACATGCCACTTAGATAACAGAAAGTATTTCCAGAGTCTTTGTTCTGCCTTGTACCATCACTGCCCTATGTCCATAAGAATTTCTGGGGCAGAAATAACAGTATCTTCCTGTTGTAGGGATTTTTTACCCAGGCTCCTTGGCTATTGCACTGGGATTAGATCTGCTGGTTTTACTGCAGTAGTTAAGTCAATATGGAAGTTGGGAAATTAAAGCAATGTGATTTGTAACAACAAATTGGAATGACATTGACCTTTTCCTTATATAGACTTAGAATCTGATCTGTGAGATTCTATACATTTTTATGTGCCCTTTTTGGTCAGTATTCACTCCTTGATAGGCTCATATAATATATATATTAATATAACCATATAATATATATTATAAGATTATAATTATAATTATATTTATATATGGAGAAGTTACTTTGGGATCCTTTAGCATAGTTTCCCAAACTACCACCATAAGAATCAATGAGGGTGTTGTTTATTAAACAGATTATAAGGGTTCTTCCCTGGAGATTCTAATTCATTTAGTCTGTCTGAAGGAGGGCCATGAGTACTTTTTAAAAAATAAGTGCTCCAGGCATTTCTTATGGTCAGGCTAATTTGGGAAACACAGAGCACTTAGCATATTACTGGATAGTAGGCAGTAAACAAATACTTCCATCTATACCATGCAAGATAAGCATAATGATGATGAAGAAGAAGATGGTGATGATTATGTACATTTTACAGATTAAGTTAAAGCTCACAGAGAATCACTTACATAAGAGCACATCATTAGCAATGGAATGACTGGCCTTGAATCCAAAGTTTCTGTGTTCCATTACATTATAGACTGAATGACAGACATTAAAATGATAAGATCTGATTGTGATTTATGTTAGGACTTGAGAATTAACTTTTTTTTTGGAATTAACTTTTCTTTATTGGACTTCGTTTTTTGTAGGTTGCACTACTTCAGATGTCCCTAGTTTTAAGGTAGTGACTGAAAAGTGTTGAGAGCAAATCAAGCTAAACTGAGTCTGTTGGAATTTGACTTTTTGAATTCAGAGACAGCTGACTCAGTTAAAAGTGTTCTTTCCAAAGAAGGCTATATGTTGTTTAAAAAGATAAAAGATATGTTACATAAATGTGTTTGTCTTTTTTCAAAGTAAAGCAAACCAAACATAAATCAGTGAAATAAATCAATACACAAAGGTATACTAGAGAATTATTTATGTCAATCAAATTAGTTCCTGTCATGAATAATTCCTTACAAACCATCTCTTTCTAGTATTTGCTAAGTAATACTAAATACTTAATTTAGCCCACCCTAATTTGTGATAATTTTATTAGAACCAGATTGAAATTTGCCTCTGAATTACTTACTAGAAAACTATTTTCTCAGCAGATCGGTAACAAAGAGCTTTGGTGAAAAAATGCATTTCCCCCCAAGATCTTCTATAGAAATAGAATTAATTACAAATCACTCAGCACAGACCATGTAGAACCTGTACATAGTAACTGTACTATTTATTAAAATGTTTATAGTAAAAACTGTACTATTTATTAAAATGTTTATAGTAAAAAAGAAATTTTTTAACATTTTACATTACGTTCTATGATATATTCACTTTAATTCACTATTTCTCTCTGATTAGTTCAACATAGAAAAGTTTTACTAAACTATGATAGAAGAAGTTGCTTTAAATATTTTAGTCATATATGAGACAGCATTGGATTTTCTGGATTAATTAAGGAAAAATGTAGTTATAATATTAATAGTGGAGCTATATTTATGTATTTAAACTAGGTTCCTTGCTAAGACATTGGAATACAGAGATGAACAAATCATTGATCTTGCCTTTTAGGAGCTCAGCCTATTATAGGGGAGACAGATGCCCAACAGTCATATAGTGTGTCAAACCTCCATTATGAATATCCTCAGCTTAGAGAGGGAAATAACTACCTTAGCTTGGAAAGGCTGGGAAAGGCTTTCCAGAGAAAGATGTTTTAAAGACATGCAATATGACCCAACTGGAAAGTTTGAACCTAGGGAAGGTGAGGGGCTGGGATGATGGGAAAGACAGAAGTCCAAGGGTTGGTATGGCAGCCTATCCCCCTACCAGTTAATGTGTTTTATTCTACTTTCTTTTGATTCATTATTATAGCTGCATAATCTAAACTTTCATTTTTCCTTGTGGAAACTTCTGTTTACCTTATGGTAGCATATTGGTTTCATAATACTTGAAAATTCCTAGGGTTATTTAAACATCACTCTCCTTGATTCTAATATTGATAAAGTACAATGATATGTTCTAATTAATTACTCTTGGGAGTTACCACTACTAACTGGAACTTTCCATTTATTGGACATCTCTCAAAGCTAGAACTCCAATTTTCAGTGTTTGTTCTCCCAATGTTTTATATGCTTTAAATTAGAATACCTTTGGTAATTTTGGACTATTTTCTGTAGCAGTTTATTTTAGCACTATGAGAAATGAATTTTGGACCACTGATAGTATTCCCTGACAAAGTAGTCATAAGAATGATTCTAGTTAAATAGTTCTGCTGCAAAACAGTTCAATTTTGAAAAATATGACCTAGTTTAATTGATTTGCAGGAGAACTGGAGCAAGGTATTCCATGTAGAGTGGTAGTTTGTTGGGGATCTGCCTTTTACAAGTGGAGTTGAGTGAAAGCTCCCCTCTCTTGTCATCCCACTTGCAATATTTAGATGCAAAGGTGGGCTTTACATTCATGAACATATGCTGAGTCATAGATTAAGCCCCTCAACTAACTTTTTTCACTGCCCTTGACCTCCAAACCATGCAGGAAATCCCTTTGTAAGCAAATTCCCATTCGTAGTCCCCTGGCTGTTTAGTCTATACCGGGTTAAGCATGGGCTTACTTATTCCTTTGATTGGCAAGCCTAGTACTAGTAAAAACAAATGTATGGAGCAACTCTCACCAAAAGTTCCCTGCCCTTCATCCTCCCAATCTGCAAACTCTTGCAGCTTTATTTGGACTGAAACTTGACGAGAGCTTCACTAGACAGGAAACATACCCCTTCTACAAATGCCAGTGACAGGAGGACATAGTTTCTCACAGATGTAGCTTCCATGCTGTAGGGACCTAAGCTACTCCACAGCTTGGGAATTTTGACTACTGTCAAAGAAAGAAATGCCTTAAAGTATTTATTTTCACTGAAGGTGAAACTAATTGTTTGATTAAAAACTACAGTTCCAATGGCACATGGACTTGGTGAGTAAGATGGCAGAAACATTAAGCAACTCATGACACCCGTGATATACAAGAAGAAAAAAAGAAAAAGATCTGAAGATTAGGAAAATTAAGAAAAAAAAATTTCACTTAAAAAAAAAGCACAAGTGACAGAAGAAAAAAATAGATAAACTTCATCAAATTAAAAGTTTGTGCTTGCAAAGGACACCATAAAGAAAGTGAACAGACAACCCACAAAATGGGACAAAATATTTGCAAATCATATATGTGATAAGAGACATGTATCTAAAATATATAAAGACATTCTTCAGGTCAATGTTCACAAGATAACCCAGTTAAATCAGGAAAAGTATATACAGTTCTTCAAGAATGATATAAAAAACATCAATAAGCACATGAAAAGATAATGATGTTCAACATATTAACCATTAGGGAATACAAATCAAAACCACAATAAGATATTACTTCCCACCCACTGGGATGGTCATAATTACAAAGGTGAACAATAATAGCAATTCCACTCTTACTTAGGTAGATAGATACATGAGATTTGAAAACATAGGCCCACACAAACACTTGTACATGAATGATCATAGGAACATTATTCATAATAGCTAAAAAGTGGAAACAACATAAAAGTCCATCATCTGATGAACATATAAATAAAATTTGATATATCCATACAATAAAATATTATTCAGCCATAAGAAAGGGATAAAGTACTAATATATGCTACAACATGGATGTACCTTGAATACATATGCTAAGTGAAAGAGGTCAGTCACAAAAGGTCACATACTGTGTGATTCCACCTATAAGAACTGTCCAGAAAACAAATCCATAAAGTTAGAAAGTAAGTGAGTAATTGTCAGAGGATTAGGGGAGAGGGAAATGAGGAGTGACTGCTAATGCATATGGGTTTGTTTTGGAGTGATGAAAATATTCTGGAATTAGTAGTGATGGTTGCATAACTTTGTGAATATTCTAAAAACAATTGGAATTGTGTATTTTATAGGGGTGACTTTTATGCTATGTGAATTATATTTCAATTAAAAAAACATATATGAAGGGAGTAAAAAATTGTAAAAGTAATCCCTTAAGCCACAGATTCAGAGAAAATAGTTGCAAAAGACATCTGATGAAAGATTTTTGTTTTGTTCCGATTTGGTATTTTTTTTTTTTTTTTTACAAAACTCAACAACAACAAAAAACCAAACAACTAGTTTTTCTTTTTTTAAATTTTATTTTATTATGTTATGTTAGTCACCATACATTACATCATTAGTTTTTGACGTAATGCTCCATGGTTCATCGTTTGCATATAACACCCAGTGCTCCATGCAATACATGCCCTCCTTAATACCCATCACTGGGCTAAATTTTCCCCCATCCC
>NW_022589734.1:1512141-1514957 GCF_004348235.1 Phoca vitulina
TGTCTATCACCCAGCCACCCCATCCCTCCCACCCCTCACTACTCCAGCAACCCTGTTTGTTTCCTGAGATTAAGAGTCTCTTATAATTTGTCTCCCTCTCTGGTTTCATCTTGTTTCATTTTTCCCTCCCTTCCCCTATGATCCTCTATCTTGTTTCTCAAATTCCTCATATCAGTGGGATCATACGATACTTGTCTTTCTCTGATTGATTTATTTCGCTTAGCATAATACCCTCTAGTTCCATCCACATCGCTGCAAATGGCAAGATTTTGTGTGTTTGTTTTTTTTTTTTTATGGCTGCATAATATTCCATTGCATATATATACCACATCTTCTTTATTCATTCATCTGTTGATGGACATCTTGGCTCCTTCCATAGTTTGGCTATTGTGGAAATTGCTGCTATAAACATTGGGGTGCACGTACCCCTTCGGATCACTACATTTGTATCTTTGGGGTAAATACCTACTAGTGCAATTGCTGGGTCATAGGGTAGCTCTATTTTCAACTTTTTGAGGAACCTCCATACTGTTTTCCAGTGTGGCTGCACCAGCTTGCATTCCCACCAACAGTGTAGGAGGGCTCCCCTTTCTCTGCATCCTCACCAACATCTGTCATTTCCTGACTTGTTAATTTTAGCCATTCTGACTGGTGTGAGGTTTTGATTTGTATTTCCCTGATGCTGAAAGATAACAACTAGATTTTTAAAATGAGCAAGGGATTGGAATAGACACCTCACTGAAGAAGATATACAGATGGCAAATAAACAAGTGAAAAGATGTTTAACATCATATGTCATTAGGGAGTTGCAAATTAAAACAGCAATAAGATACCACTATATATGTATTAAAATGGCAAAAATCCAAAACACTGAGAATACCAAATGCTGGTGAAGATGTAGAACGGCAAAAACTTTCATTCACTGCTGGCAGGATTGCAAAATCGTACAGTAAAATAAGTAAATGATAGTTCCATATGTATTACTTGCAGGCTTTCATAACAAAATAGCACAGCCTAGGTGGATTAAACAACGGAAATTTATTTTCTCAGCTCTAGAGCCGGCAAGTCTGTGATTAAGGTGCCAGCAGGTTTTTCTTGTGAGATCTCTCTCTTTGGATTACAGACTTCTCACTGTGTCCTCCTATGGTTTTTATTTCTCTGCACTACTTGTAGATTGAGGGAGAGCTCTGGTAGTCTCTTTCTCTTCTCATAAGAACACCAGAACTATTGGATTAGGGCCTCACCCTTATGATCTCATTAAACCTTTCTTACCTCCCTAAAGGACCTATAGTTAAGTACGGTTATATTGGGTATTATAGTTTCAAGATGTGAATTTTAGGAACACAATTCAGTCCATAGCACTATATGTTCCTTGGTATTTACCCAAATAAGATAAAAACAGGTTTGTAGCAGCATTATTCATAATTGCCCAAACCTGAAAGCAACCAAGATGCCCTTCAGCAGATGGACAGTAAAGATGGTAATTTTCTGAAGAACACAATGGTTTGATTATTTTTGTTCTTAAATATCTAATTAAACAATCTGATATGCGATATCTCTCTTCATTTTGAGTCTATTTTTGTGTGTGGTGTAAGGAAATGGTCCAGTTTCATTCTTCTACATGTGGCTGTCCAATTTTCCCAACACCATTTGTTGAAGAGACTGTCTTTTTTCCATTGGACATTCTTTCCTGCTTTGACGAAGATGAGTTGACCATAGAGTTGAGGGTCCATTTCTGGGCTCTCTATTCTGTTCCTTTGATCTATGTGTCTGTTTTTATGCCAGTACCATACTATCTTGATGATGACAGCTTTGTAATAGAGCTGGAAGTCCGGAATTGTGACGCCACCAGCTTTGCTTTTCTTTTTCAACATTCCTCTGGCTATTCGGGGTCTTTTCTGGTCCCATACAAATTTTAGGATTATTTGTTCCATTTCTTTGAAAAAAGTTGATGGTCTCTTGATAGAGATTGCACTGAATGTGTAGATTGCTCTAGGTAGCATTGACATCTTCACAATATTCTTCCAATCCATGAGCATGGAACATTTTCCCATTTCTTTGCATCTTCCTCAATTTCTTTCATGAGTATTTTGTAGTTTTCTGAGTAGAGATTCTTTGTCTTTTTGGTTAGATTTATTCCTAGGTATCTTATCGTTTTGGGTGCATTTGCAAATGGGATTGACTCCTTAATTTCTTTCTTCGGTCTTGTTGTTGGTGTATAGGAATGCCACTGATTTCTGTGCATTGATTTTATATCCTGCCACTTTACTGAATTCCTATATGAGTTGTAGCAGTTTTGGGGTGGAGTCTTTTGGGCTTTCCACATAAAGTATCATATCATCTGCAAAGAGTGAGAGTTTGACTTCCTCTTCGTTGATTCGGATGCCTTTTATTTTTTTGTTGTTGTTGTCTGATTGCTGTGGCTAGGACTTCGAGTACTTGTTGAATGGCAGTGGTGATAGTGGACATCCCTGCCATGTTCCTGACCTAGTGGGAAAGCTCTCAGTTTTTCCCCATTGAGAATGATATTCGCTGTGGGTTTTTCATAGATGGCTTTTATGATATTGAAGTATGTACCCTCTATCCCTATACTCTGAAGAGTTTTGATCAAGAAAGGATGCCATACTTTGTCAAATGCTTTTTCTGCATCTACTGAGAGGATCATATGGTTCTTGTTCTTTCTTTTGTTAATGTATTGTATCACATTGATTGATTTACAAATGTTGAACCAACCTTGCAGCCCAGGGATAAATCCCACTTGGTCGTGGTGAATAATCCTTTTAATGTACTGTTGGATCCTGTTGGCTAGTATTTTG
>NW_022589734.1:1514967-1564978 GCF_004348235.1 Phoca vitulina
GCTCTTTAGCCTCCATGTATTTGAGTTCTTTCTGACTTTCCTCTTGTGATTGAGTTCTAGTTTCAAAGCATTGTGGTGTGAAAATATGCAGGGAATGATCCCAATCTTTTGGTACCAGTTGAGGCCTGATTTGTGACCTAAGATGTGATCTATTCTGGAGAATGTTCCATGGGCACTCGAGAAGAATGTGTATTCCGTTGCTTTGGGATGGAATGTTCTGAATATATCTGTGAAGTCCATTTGGTCCAGTGTGTCATTTAAAGTCTTTATTTCCTTGTTGATCTTTTGCTTAGATGATCTGTCCATTTCAGTGAGGGGGGTGTTAAAGTCCCCCACTATTATGGTATTGTTGTTGATGTGTTTCTTTGCTTTTGTTATTAATTGGCTTATATAATTGGCTGCTCCCATGTTAGAGGCATAGATATTTACAATTGTTAGATCTTCTTGTGGATAGATCCTTTAAGTAGGATATAGTGTCCTTCCTCATCTCTTATTACAGTCTTTGTTTAAAATCTAATTTGTCTGATATAAGGATTGCCACCCCAGCTTTCTTTTGGTGTCCATTAGCATGGTACATGGTTTTCCACCCCCTCACTTTCAATCTGGGGGTGTCTTTGGGTCTAAAATGAATCTCTTGCAGACAGCATATTGATGGGTCTTGTTTTTTTTTATTCAATCTGATACCCTGTGTCTTTTGATTGGGGCATTTAGCCCATTTATATTCAGAGTAACTATTGAAAGATAGGAATTTAGTGCCATTGTATTGCCTGTAAGGTGACTGTTACTTTATATTGTCTGTGTTCCTTTCTGGTCTATGTTACTTTTAGGCTCTCTCTTTGCTTAGAGGTCCCATTTCAATATTTCTTGTAGGGCTGGTTTCGTGTTTGCAAATTCCTTTAGTTTTGTTTGTCCTGGAAGCTTTTTATCTCTCTTTCTATTTTCAATGACAGCCTAGCTGGATAAGGTATTCTCGGCTGCATATTTTTCTCATTTAGTGTCCTGAATCTCTGAAAGGGTCTCATTTAGGCCCTTTCTGGCCTGCCAGGTCTCTGTGGATAGGTCAGTTGCCAATCTAATGTTTTTACCATTGTAGGATACAGATCTCTTATCCTGAGCTGCTTTCAGGATTTTCTCTTTGTCTCTGAAACTTGTAAGTTTTACTATTAGATGTCGGGGTGTTGACCTATTTTTATTGATTTTGAGGGAGGTTGTGTGCATCCTGGATTTTGATGCCTGTTTCCTTCCCCAGATTAGGGAAGTTCCCTGCTATAATTTGCTCCAATATACCTTCTGCCCCTCTCTCTCTTTCTTCTTCTTCTGGGATCTCAATCATTATGATATTGTTTTATGGTATCACTTACCTCTCGAATTATGCCCTCGTGATCCGGTAGTTGTTTATCTCTCTTTTCTCAGCTTCTTTATTCTCCATCATTTGGTCTTCTATATCACTAAATCTGTCTTCTGCCTCATTTGTCCTAGCAGTTAGCACCCCCATTTTTGATTGCACCTCATTAATAGCCTTTTTGATTTCGACTTGGTTAGATTTTAGTTCTTTTATTTCTCCAGAAAGGGTTTCTCTAGTATCTTCCATGCTTTATTGAAGCCCAGCTGATATCTTTAAAATCGTCATTCTGAACTCTAGTTCCAACAGCTTACTAATGTCTGTAATGATTAGGTCCCTGGCAGTCGGTACTGCCTCTTGTTCTTTTTTTGAGGTGATTTTTTCCATGTTGTCATTTTGTCCAGAGGAGAATAGATGAATGAGAGGACAAAGTGCTAACAGGATAACAACGACCCCAGAAAAATATACACTAAACAAATCAGAAGAGACCTGAAACCGGGGGGAAAGAAAGGGAAAGGAAGAAAAAAGATAAAAAGAAAAATAAAAAGAAAGAGAAAAAGAAAAAAAGGATATGATCAAATATCATCAGGCTGGTGAATACATCAGTGCCAGACATTAGATTTTGGGTATATTTTGGTCTGTTAGAAGATACTGCCTCCCAAAATTTTAAATAAAGAAAAATATATATACAAAAATAAGGGTAAATATGATGAAAGGAATGAATAGGACTGTAAAGATGAAAATTATAAAAGATTTTATAAAAGGAATTGATAAGATAAGAAGTTGGTTATAAAAAGACAGAAGAGAAATTAAAAAAAAAGGGAGAGGATGTGATCAGGCAGGAGACTAGAACAAAGCCATACACTAGAGATTTAGGGTATATTTTGGTCTGTTAGAAGAAACTGTATCCCAAAATTTTAAAGAGAGAACAACTTATATATATAAACCAAAAATAAGGTTAACTACTATGAAGGGATAGAATGTGGCTCTAAAAATGAAAAATAAAAAAGATTTTTAAAAAAGGGATTGATAAGATGTTGTTGAAAAAGGGAAACACAAAAATTTAAAAAAATTGAAAAAGAAATAAAGGAAAGTAAAAAAATTAACTTTGAAATACTAGAGAATCGGGGGAAAAAAGCCATGAATTCTATGTGCTGTATTCCCCTAGTGCTGTTGTTTTGCCCTTCTCATTGATCGGTAAACTTGTTCTTGGCTGGATGTTCTTGCTGATCTTCTGGGGGAGGGGCATGTTGCAATGTTTCTCAAATGTCTTTGCTGGAAGCGGAATTGCTCCACCCTTGCCAGGGGCCGGGCTAAGTAATCTGCCTGGGTTTGCTCTTGGTAGGTTTTGTTCCCTGCAAGCTTTCTGTACAGCTTTGGAGGACGAGAGTGAAAATGGTGGCCTCCAAGTCTCTGGCCCTGGGGGAGCCAAGAACTCAGGGCCCCACTCCTCAGTGAGTCCCCAGAGAAAAGCAGTCAATCACTCCATCTCCCCAGTCTCCAGCTGCACTCCTTGCTCACCTGGCCTGTGACTGAGCATTTCTATCCCTGGCACCTGACCCCGTTTGGAGTCTCCAAACTCAGCAGATTCTTGCAGTGCGCTCCTGCACCACTCCTCCCAGGGAGGAGGGGGAGTCTGCCTGGATTTGCCACCTTTTTGGTCCCTGCTTGTAGAGCAGTGGCTCGACTGTGCCGCGGATCACACTTTATGCCAACCCTAAGCTTAAAGCCTGCTCCTTGGCTCTGTCTTTGGAGCCAGCTTCCCTGTTCTGATACCTGGGAGCTCTGCCACATGCAGGCACCCCCGGTCTTTCTGTGACCCTGAGGGTCCTGAGACCACCCTGTCCCAGTGAGGGTTCCACCGCCCACTTAGCCACTGGAACGACATCCCTCAGAGGAACAGACTTCTAAAATTTCTGATTTTGTGCTCCGCAGCTCTATCACTTGCCAGTAGCGGCTGATGGAGGCTCCCTCCCCACAGCAGTCTATCTTCCTGAATATCGCCTCGGATTCACTTCTCTGCACATCCTACCTTCCAGAAAGTGGTTGCTTTTCTGTTCAGAGAGTTGCTGCTATTCTTTCCTTCAATCTCCTGTTGAGTTCGTAGGTGTTCAGAATGATTTGATCCCTATCTAGCTGAATTCCTGGGACCCGATGAAATTTAGGTCTCCTACTCCTCTGCCATCTTTCCAGGTATCTGACCCAAACATTCTTAAGCAGAGTGGTCTTTAGCTTCCAAGTGTTTGAATTTCTTCCAAATTTTTTCTTGTGATTGAGTTCAAGTTTCAAAACATTATGGTCTGAGAATATGCAGGGAATAATCTCAGTCTTTTGGTATCAGTTGAGACTTGATTTGTGACCCAGTATGTGATCTATCCTGGAGAACATTCCATGTGAGTTCTCAAAGAATGAGTATTCTGTTGTTTTAGGGTGGAATGTTCTATATATATCTATGAGGTCCATCTGGTCCAGTGTGTCATTCCAAGTTCTTGTTTCTTTGTTGATTTTCTGCTTAGATGGTCTGCCTATTGCTGAGAGTGGAGTGTTGAGGTCTTCTACTATTAATGTATTATTATCAATATGTCTTTTTATTTTGGTTAACAGTTAGCTTATGTGGATGGCTGCTCCTATGTTGGGGGCATAGATATTTACAATTGTTAGATCTTCTTGTTGGATAGACCCTTTAAGAATGACATAGCATCCTTCTGTATCTCTTACTACAGTCTTTAGCTTAAAATGTAATTTGTCTGATATAATAATTGCTACCTTAGCTTTCTTTTGAGGTCCGTTGGTATGAAAGATTGTTCTTGATCGCTTCACTTTCAGTCTGGATGTATCTTTAGGTTCAAAATGAGTCTCTTGTAGACAGCATATGGACGGGTCCTGTCTTTATCCAATCTGCAACCCTGTGCCATTTTATGGGAGCATTTAGGCTGTTCGTGTTGAGAGTCATTATTGAAAGATGTGATTTTATTGTCATCATGTTGCCTGTAAAGTCCTTGTTTCTATAGATTGTCTCTGTAAATTTCTTTTCTATATCACTCTTGGGGTCTTTCTCCTTTTATAGAACCCCCCTTAATATTTCTTGCAGGGCCAGCTTAGTGGTTATATATTCTTCAGTTTCTGCCAGTCCTGGAATCTCTGCATCTCTCCATCCATTCTAAATGACAGCCTTGCCAGATAACATATTCTTGGCTGCATGTTCTTCTCTTTTAGTACCCTGAATATGTCTTGCCAGGCCTTTCTGGCTTGCCAGGTCTCTGTGGATAGTTCTGATGTTATTCTGATGTTCCTCCCTCTGTATGTAAGGAATCTCTTCCCACTAACTGCCTTTAAGATGGTTTCCTTGGTTCTAAGATTTGCGAGTTTTACTATTACATGCTGGGGTGTTGGTCTGTTCTCCTTGAATTGGGGAGGGGTCCTCTCTGCCTCTAGGACATGAATGCTTGTTCCATTCCCCAGATTAGTGAAGTTCTCAGCTACTATTTGCTTAAATATATCTTCTAGTCCTTTCTCTCTCTCCACCCCCTCAGGGATCCCAATAATTCTGACATTGGAATCTTTCATGGCGTCACTTATTTTTCTAATTCTCTTTTCATGGATTTTTAAGCTGTTTGTTCCAGGCCTCCTCCTGTTCCTTCTTTTCTATCAGTTTGTCTTCTAGATCACTAATTTATTCTTCTGCCTCATTTACCCTAGCTGTTAGAGTATGTAATTAGATTGGATCTCATAGATAGCATTTTTAAGTTCTGCCAGATCAGCTCTCATTTCTGTCCTTAGAGACTCTATGTTGCCATTAATCATTTTCTCCATTCTAGCTATTGTCTTCATAACTGTTACCCTGAAATCTATTTCTGACATCTTGCTTATATCTATATCCATTTGTTCTGTGGCAGAAGTCACAGTATCTGAGTCTTTCCTATTTTGGGGGTTCCTCCTCTTAGTCATACTGTTGAGAGGTGGTTGAGAGAATGTGCAGATTCCAAATTATTGACCAGAACCCAAGGAAGATGCACCTGTTTTATAGGGACCTTAGGGTTGTCGGCCAGCGTGTCTTCTGGGGAAGGGGTATGCTGCGCTGTTACTCAGGCAACCTTGTTTGGGCAGAATTTCCTTGCTTTCTGTGGGGAGGGGATTGGTTCAGTGAAAACCAGTTTTCTGGGGCTTTTGTTATCTGGCAGCTTTCCCTGGGGGCTTTCCATGTCTCTTCTGAGAGTCAGAGCAGAAGTGACCGTTTCTGAACCTCTGCCTTAGAACAGAGAGATAGCAGTCTGTTCTTCAGTGAGCTCTCTAGGCCACACTCTCTCCGTTTCTGTCTGTGCTGCTAATATCACAGCGTCCTGGGTTATGCACCCCCCAGCAGCACTCCCAGCCCTCACTTCCAGGTCCAGGCACAGCTCTGCCCTTTGTGCTTCTAAAATCACCATCCAGGGGCGCCTTGGTGTCTCAGTCATTAAGCGTCTGCCTGTCCTGGGATCGAGCCCCATATTGGGCTCCCTGCTCCGTGGGAAGCCTGCTTCTCCCTCCCCCATTTCCTCTGCTTGTGCTCCCTCTCTTGCTGTGTCTCTCTGTCAAATAAATATTTAATTATTTATTTAAAAAAAAAAAACTGCCAGGTTCCCCCAGTTCGCATGCATGCTCCTGCAGCTCCAGGTTTCATTCAGGGTGCTGCCCTAAAGTCCTTTCCCTACTGCTACCTGTCTGGGAGTCTGCCTGTTCCCCAGCATGGGAGGCTTTTATGCTCCTGTGTTATTTCACCTTCCTGGGTCAAGCAGTTATGGCAGCTCCCTCCCCCTTCCATTTATCTTCTGGTATCTGCCTATGGAATCACTGCTCCCCACTTCATACTTTGAGACCAACCACTGGTGGTCTTCTGTTTGTAAAGCTCCAGATATATCTTCTTACATCTCAGGATGATTTTTTGGGTGTTCAGAGTGGTCTGGTAGATATCCAGCTCAATTCAGGGGACCGGTTGAAATAGGGTCCCCTACTCCTCTGCCATCTTTGCCCTCATCCCTTTCTCCACATCCTTGACACATTTGTTAGCTCTTGTCTTTTTAATGATAACCATTTTAACAGGTGTGAAGTGTCTTACTGTGGTTTTGATTTGCATTTCCCTAATAATTAGTTGACCTTGAGAGCTTGTTTGGAGGTTCCAGCAGGGGAGTGCAGGTACTCATATACCCTTGACTGAAGAACAGTCCTCCTCTATTGGGGAAGGTTGTCCTCTTTGACTGAGAACGCAGCTTCAGGAGGGATGCACATGGAGTGGTGAGGGAGGAAGGGGACACCAGCCTAGCCAGCCGAATCAACCCTAGCAATCAATGGAGTGACAGATGTCACATCCAGATCTCCCTCACATTCTCCCTAATAATTAGTGATGTTGAACACCTTTTCATGTACCTGTTGGCCATTTGAATATCTTCTTTGGAAAAATATCTATTCAGGTCCTTTGCCCACTTTTTAATTGGATGATGATGATGATGATGATGATGATTTTACTATTGAGTTGGAGTTCTTTACATATTTTGAACATTAATCACCCTGTTGTGTGGTTTGCAAATATTTTCCCATTCCATGGGTTGCATTTTCATTTTGTTGGTCATTTGCTGTGCAGAACCTTTTTAATCTGATGTAGTACCGCTTATTTATTTTTTATTTTGTTGCTTGTATTTTGGTGTCATATCCAAAAAATCATTGCCAGACCCTTATTAAGAAGCTTTTCCCTATGTTTTCTTCTAGACATTTTGTGGTGTCAGTCTTACATTTAAGTTTTTAATCCATTTTGAGTAAATTTTTATTAGTAGTATAAGATAGGAATCTAGTTTCATATTTTTGTGCATGAATATCCAATTTTCCTAACAATATATTTTTTTTCCTAGCAATATTTTCAGAGAGATTATTTTTTTGCCATTAGATATTCTTGGCTCTCTTGCCACATATTAGTTCATCAGCTTTATTTCTTGACTCTCGATTCTGTTCCATTGGTCCATGTATCTGTTTTATTGCCAGTGCTATACTGTTTTGATTACTATAATTTTGTGATATATTTTGAAATCAAAAGTGTGATGTTTCTTGCTTTGTTCTTCTTTCTCAGGATTACTTTGGCTACTCAGGGTCTTTTGTGGTTCCACATGAATTTTAGGATTGTTTTTTCTATTTCTTTCTTTTTTTTTTTTTTTAAAGATTTTATTTATTTATTTGAGAGAGAGAGAATGAGAGAGAGCACATGAGAGGGGGGAGGGTCAGAGGGAGAAGCAGACTCCCTGCTGAGCAGGGAGCCCGATGTGGGACTCGATCCAGGGACTCCAGGATCATGACCTGAGCTGAAGGCAGTTGCTTAACCAACTGAGCCACCCAGGCACCCTGTTTTTTCTATTTCTTTAAAAAAATGTCATTAGAATCTTGATAGGTATTGCATTGAATCTATAAATGGCTTTGGATAATATAGACATTTTAACAATATTAATTTATCCAATCCATGAACATGGTATATTTTTCCATTTATTTGTGTCTTTTAAAATTTCTTTCATCAATGCACTAAGTTTTCAGTGTAGTGATCTTTCATCTCCTTCGTTAAATTTATCCCTTGGCATTTTATTGATTTTGATGCTATTGCATATGGGATTTTTTTCTTTATTTCTTTTTCAGATAATTCACTGTCAGTACTACTGATATTTGTATATTGATTTTGTATCCCACAACTTTACTAAATTTGATTAGATCAAAGTTTTTTGGTGGAGTCTTTATGATTTTTTTCTATATAAAATCAGGTCACCTGCAAAGAGAGACCATTTTGCTTGTTCCTTCCCAATTCTAGTTCTTTTCATTTTTTTCTTGCCTGATTATTTTATCTAGGACTTCTAGTGCTTTGTTGAATGGGAGTAGTGAGTGAGAAGCCTTGTCTTGCTCCTGATTTTATAGGAAAAACTTTCAGTCTTTCACCATTGAGGATGATGTTAGCTGTGGGCTTGTCATATTTGGCTTTTGTTATGTTGAGAAAAGTATTTTAAAAATAACAGTATAACACAACAAATATTTGTTATCTCCCATTTCTGTGGGTCAGGAATTTGGGAGGATTTTAGTTGGATGGTTCTGGTTCAAGTCTCTCAGGAGGTCATAGTCATGCTGTCAGCCAGGATTGCAGTCTTCTCTGAAGGCTGGGCTTCTGAGTTCAATTATGTGCTTGCTGGCAAGCCTTTATTTCTTTCTGGCTGTTGGAGGGAACTTCAGTTCCTCATCATGTAGGCCTCTCCATTGGCTTTAGGAGTGTCCTCCCAACATGTCAGCTGGATTCCCCCAGAATGAGAGATGAGAGAGAGAGAGAGAAAAGAGAGGGAGAATCTGATACAGAAATCACAGTCTATTTCTTATAATCTCAGAAGTGACATGGCATCATTTTAACTACATAATGGTTGCACAGATCAATTTAGTACAGTGTGGAGGGAAACCACACCAGGAGGCATGGATCATGGGAGCCATCTTAGAGACTGCCTGCTATACTAGTGTTTGAGATCTTTATCTTTAACACAAGAGACAAACCTTTAAAACCTATTATTTTTACTATTTTAATCCATCTTCTCATCTAATAACTTGTGGTAACATACCATTCTTATGTAAAAGCTTGGACAAAGTGATCCCTAAGATTCCTCCCAACTCAGATTATGGTTCTATAGCACTTTTAAGCTTTCCTTAAAATGACTGGGGGCTTTTCTGATATAGGAAGGAGAGGTCTGAAGAGCTGGAACCCTAAGGGGTGCTCATGTTTATTCAAGAATCACAGAGAGATAAACATGAAGCTAGGAGGGCAGCTGAGGTGAGATATTGAGAGACTTGATAATGTATTCAGATGGAATGCTGAAATGAAAATCTGCAGAGGTGACAGACAACATACCTGCTAGCAAAGGGGGTAGGGAGAAAGGATCCAGAACTTCACTGTAGCAGGGGTAAGGCTGGGGGTTTTAAGAATAACCCCATGAGGCCAGGCATATGAGGCATGTCTTATTGCATCTGGGAATGTGACTATATATATGTCCATTCTACTGCTGAAGGCCTTACATATTCCTAAATATGTAGATCAGCTATTGGATATTGACATAGGACATGTCATACTCCATACAAAATTTTTTTCCATTTTTGTACATGTGGTTGCTACTACTTCCTATCTGGTCAGGCCTTTGCTGAGGAAGTCTTCTAGGGGAAGTGATTCTCCAAAGGACTTAATATTCTATATATGGATATATGTTTTCAGTAGCCCATCTCAGATATTATTTCTCATTACTGGGCAAATTAAACATTTATAATTTTAGAAAATACAGTAAGGTATTAAAAGAATATTAGTCATTATGAAGTTCCATTACATAAGCTCAGGAAAGAGTAAATAAATGCAGGCACCTTTCAACATTGTGTCCTCCATTCAAAAATCAGTATAAGTGGTTACCACAGGCACTTTTTTCCCAGGTCTAGTTCCAGTCGTGTTCTGGTTTTGGGAAGTCATGTGCAAATCTGGGCAAGAGCCTGGTTCACCAGTTGAAATGATTGTGCCCACCTAAACTTAATCAAGTTTCTTTGGTTCTTGCACAGTTTCATTTTGTAGCCTGATCATCAGCCACTAGTATGTGGCTTCCACTATAACTGCTTTTCCCAAAACACACAATAGTTTTGCTTCTCAGTCTCTTCCTATTGTGAGAACTGCTCCAAGTCTGTGCTGCCCACAGCATGGTGTCCATGAACATCAACATTCTTTAGAGACCATGCTGTAGACGGTGAGACCAGGCACATTTCAGAATGTCTTGCTGAGTGCCCCCCTCCTCCCAAAATCCACAAAAGGAAATCATGTTATAATAAGCCAATAAGACTTGTAGAAATTTTATGGATAGGTTTGGATGTTGACAAAATACTCTCTATTGCCATTCCATTAGTATAAGTTTAGTAAAAGGTATTAATTTATAGGTCACATTAGCCTCAAGTACTTTGAAATCCATTTTCATGCAAATATGGGAATCCTGCTGAAAATGGAAGATTAAATATCATATTCTTATGAAATGGTGAAACTAACATCTGGTTCCTTAATAATGGACAAAGAGTGACTGACACTGAGAACCCTTTTAGATTTATATTTAATCCTTTTCCATAGTTTAAATGTGCATATAAAATCATAAATAAAGAAACATCTTTAAAAAGTTAAGCATGAATGGAATTCACCCATTAGAAGTATGCTCTATATATTTCTGAGTTTTCTCAGCATTCAAGTTCAGAATGGATCTGTATTATATTCCAGGTTCCTGAGCTTTACTGATTATAAACAGATTCCCTCTGTTGTCATCCTGTTTAACTGGCTGATGCCACTGTGCTTCCTTAAAGACAAAGAGGAAAACAAAAAAACTCTTCAATGCATTTTCACATCTCTGGGCATTTATTGAGTCATAGGTTGAAATTTAAACATAATTCTGCCAAGACAAAAGAAGTATTAATTTTATTCTAACATTTATTATTATACGACATACAGACTATTCTTTTCTCCATTGTTGGCACTCAGGTCCATAAGAGCAAGGCATTGACTTAAGATATTTGGCTGACTTTCTCAGAGCACTGTCCAAGCAGAGGTGAGAGACAGCTAGGTACATAAGTCAGCAGCAGCTATCCTGTGCTGATCAAATGAGGTTGGCATTGCTATAAAAATGGAAAAGCAGATTTTGGACAAACCTGTGCTCTTTTGTGCTCTTATTATATTTTGCTTTGGCAACTCACAGGCCTAGTTCTTAAAGAAGCAGATGGTTTTTTAAGACTTAAAGGGAAAAAAGTGTATCAGATTCCTTGCCTGTGCTTGTCACAGATGTGCTTGCCAAGAAGGGGTGCTCTGTACTGAACACCCAGAGGGGCAAAGGTCACACTCAGAGGTGCTAAAAGGCACTTGCAGAATAACTTTTGAATAAAAAATGAATTAATTCCTCACTCTTTGTTCATTTTGATCTTTAACAGTAAGGATGCAATTTTGTCATAAAAGAAGAAACCATTCCTGTGGTTTTCTACCTAGGAAGCCCTATGTACTGAGGACTCCATGACTTTTCAACTATCCTGTATGTGCTTTAAGGACTGGGAAGGTTTATCTCTTCACTGCTTGGGTTCTCACATTGTTCTATCACTGGGCTTGAGCACAGTGGACACTTAAGATATGCCTGAGCTCCCCTGATTCCTCAAAGATATGCCAGATTTAAAGCATTCTGATTCCCCAGTGTCCTCTGATTTAAACTCTGCTTTGATGAGTGCTATTTTTTAGGAGAAGAGGTAAACTATATTAGCACAAAAAGGGTGAATTTAAATGGATGCACATTGCAGCAGATGACAAACTAAAAGTTTGCAAAGGATTTAGGATGCAGGAAACTGGCAAACTAAAGTTTCCTAAGCTGCCTGTGATAAAGGCAGTCCTAGAGTGGCTTCTGTCCTTTGTGTGTAAGATTTCATTTTTATCTCCCATCACCAATGTAACTATCTTTGATTGTTTGTTATTTCAGTGGTGGTATGGGATTAGTTGTGTTCTCCCAAAGTTCATATAGTAAAGTCATAACCCTCAGTACCTCCAATGTGGCTGTATTTGGAAATAGGACCTTTAAAGAGGTGATTAGTTTTAAATGAGGCCATTAGGGTGGGCCCTAATCCAACCTAACAAGGGTCCTTTTAAGAAGACATGATTAGGACATAGAGAGACACCAGGGAAGTGTGTGCACAGAGGAAAGACCATGTGAAGACACAGGGAGAAGATAGCCATCTACAAGCCAAGGAGAGAAGCCGCAGAATAAATCAACTCTGCCAGCATCTTGATCTTGGACTTGTAGCCTCCAGAACTGTGAGAAAATAAATTTCTGTTGTTTAAGTCACCCAGTCTGTGTTATCTTGTTATGACAGCATGAATAGACTAATACAGATGGCTTTTTTCATTCTTGTGGTAATTGCAAAAATGGTCAGAAATTATTTCCCTCCCTGTAGTTACACTCCTTTGTATTATGACTTTGCAGCTTGGGAGGTGAAGATTATTGCCTATGGTTTGACTTTGTTGACTTGCTTTAGCCAATAAAATGTGCCAATTCCAAGGCTGGACTTCAAAAGATTTTGCATGCTTCCTTGGAGCCCACCTAGGGCCTCTGTGGACAAGTGCAGACTAACTTGCCCAAGGCTATACTTAATCCCTCAACCCTACACCTCCAGGTCAGGAAGACAGAAGAATAAAAACAGAGTTGAAAAGTGAATTAGTTAAGTTCTGTCTGCTTAATATTGAATTATTTTTCTAATCATTTGACCAACATGCATAAAAAAGGTTTTGTCCTTTGCTTCTTCCCTCTCCCCACCCCTGCTGTTCCTCAAAACCCAAGCATATCCAATGACTGTTAGTCTGGAGACATTCTGTATTGGGGGCTGGGAACCACCATCCATCCTTATCTTTGGGGGGTTGCATTGAAGATCCTATAGGAAGATAGCAGTCATTTTCCTCTTTTTCTTAAGTTAACTTCATAATTTGTCCTTGTGACCTTCCCACTTTCAGAATGCTACACTGGCTACTATCCAATGAGAAAGAGAGAGTTCCATTTTACTTTATTTTATTTTTTTAAATTTTATTTATTTGACACAGAGAGAGAAAGAGAGTGAGAGAGCACAAGCAGGGGGAGTGGTGGAGAGAGAGGGAGAAGCAGGCTCCCTGCTGAGCAGGGACCCCAATGTGGGACTCAATCCCAGGACCCTGGGATCATGACCTGAGCGAAGGCAGGCACTTAACTGACTGAGCCGTCCAGGCACCCTTGAGAGTCCCATTTTAAATAGAAAATGGACTATTTGACACACCTCAGTTCTCACCTTCTGATTGAGAGTGCTTTCTGATTTTGAGGCCAAATTGTTTGCCTGTCTGGGAAGGAGATTTATAAAATGGGACAGTTAGAGAAACACAGCAGGTTCTATATCTATCAGGAGAACATTCTGAGGCTAGTTCTGACAGAGGGAAGTTTGGACTTGGGGTTAACTTTGGCTCTGCCTTTGTCAGCTGAGCTCCCTCCTAGAATGTGGAGATCCACATGGCTTTGCTGTCCTGCATTGTCTGGGAAGGCATTTTCTAGTGTGTGCTCTTTGAAGGATAAGAAAGGTGAGCCACATGTAAGATCATTCGTGGCAAATGTGGCATATGGGCTCCTTGCCAGGTGCAATCACTGGTTTTAACTGCTGTAGATCTTTCATCTGTAAGGCATCTTGTACATTTTCTGAGACAGAGCAGTAAAGGAATCTGCCCCAGATCATTAAAGTCCTGTGTGTGGGAGGTCTGTGTGGGGGGAGGGGCTGCTGAATGTTTCACATGACCGTTCCAGACCCCAAGCCCCTTGGAAAAAGCCTGTGGCACTAGATTGCGGGAGTTTTGCAAGTCTAAACAGTTCCTGATGATCTATATATTTTTTTAAACTAAAACTAAACTGTATCTACAAAAGAACACATTAGTGTACACACACACACTCACACGCACACACACACACACACACCAACGAACCACTCCGCTAACCCCCTGCCCAAATAAAAACATTTCAAACGTTTTGGATCTGATTTCTTATTTCCTGTGAGCAGTTGTTGGCATTATTTTATGTGGAGAGGTTTGGTTGTAAGATGAGCAAATGCCCGTGAGCTCTATCCGTTGTTGTAAATTAGGCCAACAGGCAGTGATACTCTTTAGACTGATGCCAATTTTCTTTCTAAGAGCATAATCCTGTAATGCAGAACAGAAAGTTTTTGCTCCTTTGAATTAAAGCCTTAATACTTTGCTTGATTTTTGTTTGAGTGTTTTTTCCCTCGAGTAGAGACACTTTAATCTCAAGATGTCATGTAACCTCAAACTTTCCTACTCTATTTTAAAGTATATTTCATTTTAAAATCATCCAGGAGAAAAGTGGGAAAGGTTATGTCCTTGGGCAGGTTAGTGCCCTCCTTACCATGATAGAGACTGCTGGGCACAAAGGACTAAAAACTTGCATCTGTCAAGCTGTTTCACATCAAAGAGTGAAGGTACTTGCATGACATTTTATAGTCTGCATCTCAGTGCCACTTAAATTATCTCCCAATAGGTCCATAAGATCTGTGTGTTGATCCACCAGCTACATGCAGCAGGTATGACCACTACTCTCTGAACGAAATGGCCCACTCCGTTTTCTTAAAACCAGTCCCTCTTCCATCATGTCTGTCTTTGTTCTGTTTTGTTTTGTACATTGTGGTGATTTGATATATGTATACGTTGTGAAAGGAGTCCGGTCTGGTTAATTAGCACATTCAACATCTTACATATTTATCTTTGTTTTTTGTTTTGGTGAGAACATTACAATTCTACTCTCTTAGCAAATTTCAGTTATACAACACAGTGTTATCAACTATAGTCACCGCGTTTTACATTAGATCGTCAGACCTCAATCATCTTACACCTAAATGTTGGTACCTTTTACCAACTTATTTCTATTTCCTCCAACCCCCCAGCCTCTGGCAACCACTTTTCTACTCTATTTCTATGAGTTTGACTTTATTTAAAAACTTTTTCTTAGATTCCACATAGGAATGATACCATGCACTATTTGTCTTTCTCTGTTTATCTTCTTCCATTTAGCATAATGCCCTCAAGTTCTGCCTATGTTGTCACATGTGGAGAATTTCCTTCCTTCTCGTAGCTGAATAATATTTCACTGTGTACATACCACTTCTTTATCCATTCATCTGTTGATGGACACTTAGGTTGTTTCCATATCTTGTCTATTGTGAATAATGCTGCAATGAACATGGGAGTGCAGATATCTCTTCAATATCCTCTTTTCATTTCCTTTGAATGCATACCCAGAAGTGAGATTGCTGAATCATTTGATAGTCTTTTTAATTTTTTGAGGAAACTCCCTACTATTTTTCATGGTAGTTGCACCAATTTACATTCTTACCAACAGTGCACAAGAGTTCCTTTTTCCATATCCTCTCCAAAACTTGTTATCTCTTGTCTTTTTGATGACAGTCATTCTAACAGATGTGAAGTGATCTCTCATTGTGGTTTTAATTTACATTTCCTTAATGATTAGTGATACTGACCACCTTTTCATGTATCTGTTGACCATTTATATGTCATCTTTGGAATAATGTCTTTTTAGTTCCTCCATTCATTTATAAAATCTGTTTGTTTTATGCTATTGGGTTGTATGAGTTTTTATATATTTGGATATTTGCAAATATTTTCTCCCGTCCTGTAGTTGCCTTTTCATATTGTTGATGGTTTCCTTTGCTGTGCGGAAGCTTTTTATTTTGATGTAGTCCCAGTTGTTTATTTTTGCTTTTGCACCCTTAATCCAAAAAATCATCACCAAGATTGATGTCAAGGAGTTTACCACCTATGTTTTCTTCTAGTTTTATGGTTTCAGGTCTTACATTTAAGTCTTAAATACCTTTTGGATTTTATTTTTGTATATGGTATAAGATAGTGGTCCAGTTTCATTCTTTTGCACATGGCTGTCCAGGTTTTCCAACACCATTTGCTACAAAGGCTGTCTTTTCTCTACTGTATATTCTTGGATCCTTTGTTGTAAAACAATTGATCATATGTACATGGGTTTATTTCTGGGCTCTTTAGTCTGTCACTGATCTATGTGTCTGTTTTTAAGCCAGTATCATACTGTTTCAATAACTATGGCGTTTACAAAATGGTCCACACCATCATTTTCTTTAAATCAGTTCCTTTTCCATCATATTTAGTTTTACCTTATTTCCTTCCTATTCTATAGTGTGAGTGAGCATTCTTTCTCAGTTACTACTCAATTATCCCCTCCCAGATGCAAGGGAAAGTCCTGAGATTCCCAGGGGACTCATTTGGGGAATTTTCTCCAGCCTTTGGCCTCCATAGTTGCTGCTGAAATGCTCACTGCCCCCATCTGCCTGGTCCTTTACAGGCCCATGGTTCTTTTGCCTCTTTGCTATGTGTGAACTCAGGAATTCTTGCTCAGTGTTCCTAATGTCGGGGGTCCTGCCTCCCTAAGTATACCATCTGGCATGTTCCTTTTAGGTCTGGCCACCTCCCAGAGCCCACTGTTGCAGGGCCTGCAGGTTTCCTGCTCTCCCCCATCGTCTGCCCACTTGTGCACTCTGTTTCTGCCTCTTTCCAACTCCATAATATAAGCTCCTCTAGAAGATTAGAACTTTGGGAGGTAAAGAACCAGGAAGGGAAGAGTTTATAGTCACAAAGAATCTTTGCACACAAAACACGCATCACATTAGCAAGCCACTTAACCTCTTTTTGGATGAAGAAAGTAAGGCTCAGAGATGGTAACTGACACATAGAAAACCATACAGCAAATTAATCACAGGTTTGGGCATAAATGGGGCCTTTTGAATGCAGATCAGATCATTGCCCTCTACAAAGAAGAAAACTGAACCAGCGGCCTTTCAGTTTCTGAATCCAAAGAATTTTACAGGATGGAATTCGAGTTAAAGTCTACTCTGTGGGACAGAAACAGGAATTATTTCCTTTCCATGGTAGTTTGATTCATCTGTCAAGCATTTTCATAATCTAGTCCCAAGGCCATAGGAGTCCAATTGCTGGTGTCAGGAGCCAGTGAGAGAAATTCCCTGTCTCTGTACTTACTACTCACTTATGACACCAGCCAGCCAGGCACCTAGGGTGTCTGTCAACAGCATGTGGGGCGCTTCAACCATAGCCTTGCTGCACATTGAGTAGCAGATGTCTATTTTTCTAATCTCTTTGGAAAACAGAAAATGTTGTAGTAAATATCAGTGCTCAAAGATTAAAAACTAAAGATGTAGGTGGCCACTTGAGTTGAAATTCCAAAAATCTTTCAGCTGCAGGGAAGCATGGGGTTGAAAACTGGAAGCTTACTAGACTTTTGAAAAAAGCAAATTAAGTTCTAGCTTTTTTTTTAATTAAAAAAAAAGAGGGAGAGAGAGATTGCATATTTCCACAAGTGAAAATGCCAACAGGAACCTTATAGAAAAAAATGATAATATTGCAACAAAATGCATAGCTCCTGCTTAAGGCATTCTAGCCTTCTTAGATCAGTCACCTTAAAATGTGGCTGGAGATTTAGGCTTATTGCACCATTGCTGCAATTTTTCTTCAGGTTGGTCTCCTCAGATGAGAGAAATTAAAATATATGGTAATTGTGCTAGCAAAGCCCAAACCTCAAAATTCAATATGCTGGGAGATCAGATGATAAAGACTACAAAATGTACATGTAAGAACACCAGCTCAATGGGAAGTCCAGCATAGCTGCCACTTATTCATTCATTCATTCATTCATTCATTCATTCTTTCATCCATCTATCTATTCATTCACTTAACTAATAGTTACTCAATACCTGTTTTGTGCCCAGCACTGGTTTAGGAGCTTGGGTAACAGAACTGAATAAAATAGGCAGATTTCTCTACTTGGATCTTCTTCTACTTGAGACTGATGTAAATGGGAACTTTCTCCTACATGGGGGGCGTTTATTAGATCTCTGCCCTTTCCCCAAGTGGTCAGTGTCTGACAGGCTCATGTGTTAGGAAACCTTTAGGGTGGTCCCATGTCCTGGGTACACATCAGGAAAGTACAGTTTTCATCACTAGCTCAATTGATCTTTTAAACTTTTATTTTTTCTTGGAAGCAAGATTATTAAAGGAATTAACAAAAATCATGGCATCTCCTAAATTGCAAAAAGAACAGATATTTGCACTGTGCTTTGCAAATTATAACATTCTCACTAAGGAAATGAGGTAAACTGAATTAAAAAAAAAACAAGCAGTTTTCAGCTCAGACTTAACTCCCAAGAAACTTTTTCCTCCTAGAGCCTGGGTGTCTAGCTCCTCTAGGTGAATTACCTCATGGTGCCTATTCCATAGCCTTCCCTATCAGAAGTTCACTTGTCTTCTCTGTTGTCTGCACTTTTTGCGATCGTTTTATCTCCTAATCTGGGTAAAGTTATTTGTGCTAGGTTAAATGCCAGTCATATGTAGTCTGTTTCAATCTTTTTCTAGATGGATTATGTCTCCATGAATTTTTCCTCAAATCTATCAGCTGAGACTAATTTATCTTTATTTTCCCTCCATCATACCTTTTGGCAGTACATAGCTCACTGCCTGGTACATAATAGATGATCCATTAATTATTTGTGAACAAGCAAATGAATAAATATATAGCAATAATTCCTTGATTTTTAAAAGACCCAAAAGATCTTTTTCTTCTACTTTTCAGACATCCTTCTGATGAGTAAGTAACCATAGTACAGTTTATCCTGTACTTCCTCATCTTCTTTACTAAGTTGTCATTTGAACGTTCTTTGAATTAATTTGCATTATATTGCAGCTACATTGCATTCCCGGTTAATTGTAATAACCGGGAATGCAATAAATAATGTAATAAAAATACTCTTTAGCCTACAATAGAGCTGAACTCTGGAAAAATTGTCAAAATATCAAGAATGAAGGAGAAACATCCTTTGTGTGGCTTTGGTGGAAAAGTCTGGCTTGCAAACCCCGTATGTTGCTAAGGAGTAGGGTCAGTAAAATGCTCTTGGCAGGGCAGTTTTCAAGGGATAACCACTCAGAGACTTGCTAGAGATGGACAAGGCAGTTGAATGCAGTAGAAGAACCGTGTGCTGGAGAGGGCCTTGGGGCTCTAGTCCCAAATCTATCCTCATTTGTGGCCTTTCCCTCCCAAGGCTATAATTTTTAATTTTTAATTTTTAAAGTCAGAGGATGGGGCTTCTCAGGGATCTCAACTGACATTTGCTGCTTGATTGCTTTATAATATATCATCACCAAAGGTGAAGAAGGTTGGACCTTCTGTGGGTCCCAGTCCTTCAGAATAAAAGGCAAGCTGCAGGGCACAGTGTGGGAAGCCTCATAACTTGGCCATGTCTTTCTCTCCCAACTTCTCCTCTCCATCTCTGTGTGGTTCAAGTACAAAACTTCTTGCTATTCTCTGTGTGCCTGCGCTTTTTCACTCCTCTGTGCCTTTGTCCGTTGCTCATGTTGCATGTTTTCCCAGCTCACCTCCAAATTTCTTTGTTTGGCTGACTCTTTTTTTATCCTTGCAAAGTGGTTTAGGCCTTCTGTGCTCCAAGGCTCCACCCTGCTTTCCTGCATTTCTTTCCCTGTGTTCCCAGAGCTAGGTCTTCATGACTCTGTCATTATCTTTATTACATTATATAGAAATAGCTGGTTTTGAGCAGACCATGAACTTCTTGTGGGTAGGGGCTGTGTCATAGTCAGCGCTGTGGCTCCAGCGCCTAGCATAGAGTATATGATCAAAGACTATCAGTTGAATGGAGCTTAAGAGGACAAGAAAGGGGGACAGTTGGTCAGCTGCTCTTAGAGAGATACTCTATTAGTCTAATTGGTAAAATAGGATGGATGCCTATTTCTCTCTTCTGTAAAAGCTTGGATAGGATATGGAGGGCTGGTCTGGCAGTTTCCTAATCACTAGGGTCTCAAGCATCTATCTAACTATGTGTCCTTAACACACAGTTTCCATGTGGGGATATAAAATGATGCTATAGTTCCTGCCAGTATGTGTCATGGGACAGGACAAAAGGAGAAGAAGACCTCCCTTGTCTATGAGGGTATAGCTTGGCCCTTGAGTCACTTTCCCTCACATCCCACTGACCAGAAAACATCACTCGGCTCTATCTAGCAATCGGGGTGGGTTTGAATAAATAGTCTTTTATGTTGGTGGTTGTGTGTCCAACCCAAAATTCTATTACTTTGTAAGGAGGGGATTATGGATACAGAAATACAACCAGAAAGTCCTACTAAGTAAAACCTAAGTGCCATTGTGTATAAGGTACTGTATCATGGTACCTCCTGGAGGCATGGCAGAGGCCACTTCCAGATGATAGTGTTATGGAGAAAATTTAATTAACCATAATGCCTCTTAGGGAGAGACTTGCACTTGTTTAGAGGAAATATTTCAGCAAGTTGAGGGTAAGACCCCTAAGGGCATGTTCAAGGACAAAGGATAGTATCTAAATAGTCCTCTAATGGTGGAGATGGGTGATGAGAGGGAATCTTGATTTGTTGAGCAGTAGAAACTTGGCAGAGATGAACTGCTATGCATAAAATGGAAAAGAGGTACCCGGAGAGGTCAGTTCTGGGGTAGGAAAAGGGGAGAGAGGAACCACCTTGATGTTAGCATAGGGAATTTGTAGGTATTGGGTTTTGAGTGGAGCATGCACACCATTTTTCTTTGGCTTCTCTATGAAATCTTAAGCAAGTAGCCAAGTTATACATCATTCATTAATATTTCTGAGTAAGTAGGTCCTTTGGAAAGCCTCAAGGCCTCTGGTCTATGTCCAGATTGGTTTTGGGGTGAAAGCAGACCTAGTTTATGGGGATGCAAGAGCTGGAGGGTGGTTTTGGGGATGCATTCACAAATGATATTGAATTGTGATATGGCATGACAGGGCTCCTCTGATTTCCTGGAGTCTCTCTACTGGCCTGTCTTCACCCATTTTACTTGGTTTAAAACGTATACCATGAAATTGTTTTATGGTTTAGACAGTAGATGAGGGACATTGTTGTCACATTAGCAATCTCTAGAGTGTGTTCCATGCAACACAATGGTCTAAGAGTAGGTATTCCACCAAAAAAGGTTCTGTGGGAAAAACAAATTGGGGGGACATGGGGTTGAATTAAATGAGCAAGTTCATTGCTGTGGGATTAGTGGGAGCCTTTAATTAAAGATTCTACAGTAATGTGCCTTGTGACTCTCAGAATATGTGGCATTTTACAAATATTTTAACCACAGAGTCTGGGATCTGTGTGTGTGAGTATGTGTGTGCATGTGTGAAAGAAAAATAAAGAGGAAGAGAGAGAGAATCACATATTTAAATTTAAAGCTGGTGCTCTATGGAACACACCTAGAGGAAACTGGGCAACAGGACCAAAGAGACCCCAGGGAACATTAAGCTTGTTCTGCCACCCAGAGCTAAGCACATTCCTTTTTTTTTTTTTCTTAGCCAAGCACATTCTAATGTAGCCTTTGGGATCCCAGTGTCCAAAAGGACTTGAGAAGGACACCATGAGGTTTGGAAAACACAGTAAAAGCAACTGAGAGCATCTTTGGCTGGAGGCACCCCCAACAGAGCCCTTGATACTCTCTTCCCTAGCAGGCCTCCCAGATTTGCACACCTTCCCTTCAGCTACTTTCCACTGCCCCCGTGGGACACCTCGATTCTGCCTGTTCTTGGCCTAAGTTTGGTCTGCATTTCTGTTGTTTCTCCTGTGTGAATCTGGTCACACTGCTCACTGTGCAGACTGGTCCCACACCAGCCTCCTAATTCTCTCCCATTATGCGTGTCTCTCCTCAGAATTGTCACAGTCTCTTTAGGTCCTCTGGCTCAATAGTCAAAGGATGGGCTCAGTGAGCAGCCACTTTCTGGGTGGTTGGGGCAGGCCTTGCTCTCTAAGAGACTGGATGGAAGGCAGACCCTGAGGCCACCTTGATGGAGTGCTTGGAGAGGTTCAGAGTCCTGAATACCACCGCTCAAGGCTAAAGAGAAGAAAAAAAAAAAAGGAACAGAGAAAGTCTTCAAGGGGACCAGAAAGAGAACCCACATGTGGAACACATTGCTTCCTGTGTCATATTATTTCTGTATCTGGAGACAGAACTCCTGAAAATGCAGTGTGTAGTTGCAGAGCAGCCACTTTATTAAAAGGGGGTGTTAACTGCAGTGAGACTAACATGCCATGCTTCTTGTATAAAGGACAGTTGGCAATGGCTCTCAATTAACTGAGTCTGGTTACAGATTAAATCTCATTATAGTGAGTAACTCGGTGTTACACTGTTCTATTATCACAAGTCTTTGCTTCAGGCAATTGTCTACTTATTCAAAGTAGTATTTAAATGAATTGGAGTATTCCAGTACCATGAAATAATTTGGATGGTCCCTTGGATATGTTAAAATAGGATTTTGCCAGTGGGATCAGAACACAATGGTTGTGAAATCATATTAAAAACTGCAAATGCCTTTCGAAAATGTCTTTTACAGGTAGATTGTATAAAGGAGAGCACGGGAGAAAGTTCTCTTTTTACCTTCGACAGTTAATGCAGTCATCTCCAAGAAGAGAAATAGTCTTTCATGCCTACTTTAGTACAGTTCCTCCATATCATTTCTGTACCTAGTGGTAACTGATTTGTGTTATTATTTTGCAAGTATATCTTATTTTACACCTGAAATTAATATAACACTGTATGTTAACTAACTAGACTTAAAAAAAAAAATTAAAAAAAAATCCAAGATCCAATTAAGGGTCTCTTAATAATAAATAAAATAAAATTTCAGATACAAAGAATATTAAATGCTAATTAATTTTACTTAAATAATATAAATGACATTTCATCTTACTACTTAAAAGATGATCTATGTATATATTTTGGGACATACACAAATATTTCTAGCCAGAGAAAAGTGTGGGAAAGTGGCAAGAGTAAATTAAATTGAGGGGTTATTTAAAAAATAATCAAAATTAGTAAAAGTGCATTTTTTCTGTGAAGCATTCAATATTATTTCCAGGTAAAATGTAGTGAGGCATTTACTTTTATTCACAAAATTGGGTATCCTCTACAGCTGCATCTTTCCTTTCCCCACCCTCTCTTATGAATCTGTAGGATCAACTTATTTAATTCTAGAAATAGAAATTGTATCTATAAAAACATTCACTGTATATAAGTTCACTAAAGTGTTACTTGAGAGGGCATGTAAGTAAAGCTCAGAATCTTTTCAGAGTGTTAGAAATAACCTGGAACCTTGTTGAGAGTAAGCATTTGTAGTTCTTAGATATCATTTATTTAACTACTATTTTTTCCTAAACTTTTTTTTAGGAAAAAAATACCCTTAAGATAAGGTGTTGTCAAGAACATATGAGGCTGTCTGAGCTTTCAGTAACAGTTTATATCTTGCATAGCACAACCTAGCTTTTGTTTTATTTTCAAAGTCATTCCAGAGCCTAGAAACATTTATTTTTTTGCTCTTTAAGGGAAAACACATCTAATGGGAAAATAACAGGGAAAGAACTTGTGTATTTACTGAGTTTCTTTGTGGGAGAGCATAAGTGAAATTTCTTATTTGCACACTGCTTGTGCTGTTTACAAGAATGTGTGTAGTAGCCAAATGCCAATGGAACATGTTTGGGGCCAGTTCTATATTTTCTCTAGGATTTTACTGCTAGTAGTTCCAACCTTATTAAGTGGTCCTGTTCTAAAACCACATGTTTAGAAAGGAGTGTTAGCTAGCTACTCGCCTTGGTACGTTAGTGTTTTGATTCTAATTCACCAGGTTTTGATGAGAGCACTGTAGACAGTGAAGTGAGTGGAATGTATGCTTCTGTTTATTTACCCTTTACTGAGCATCTTCTGTATGCTGAGCACTTCTGTATTCCTCTAGACCTAGTCTGGCCCACAAAGAGAAAACCAGAGTCACACCCTCCCTTATCTCCAGAACTGAAATCAGCTGTCTGGGTAAAGACTGACATCCTGAGAACGATTTGGGATAGAAAATATGAAAACAAAAACTTGAAATAATTTCACCTTAAAACTTTGAGATCGACTAACTATTTTCCCTGCTCTTCTCTGTTTCATTTCATCTTTCACACAACCCAGGCTGTGCGACGGGGCTCGGGGGTTTGTGGCTGCAGTCATACCTTGAACAACTCTACTCTGTGTTGAAGTGGGAGCTTCACTTCTTCACTTCACTTCACACCTCTTACTTTTGAAAAATCCTACTGTGGAATCAATAGAACTTGAACCAATAGGGTGGTTTTTTTTTCTCTCGGTATTTTTGGTTACTTCTACCCTTCTATTTCTACCTTACCGGCTCTGCCTTTATCCTCCCAGTAAAGGGAATACACAACAGAACACACATAATAAGCAAGTTAAACTTTTGGTTTTTGAATTTCAAATACCTGGACTCTGGCATAAGACTAATTGACAGGCCCCAGGCTGGACTTCTTGAGCTTGGGGAGATGGATTACCAGAGGAGAAGTGGATCCTTTCTCAGGGACTCTATATTCTGCTCCTTACTCCCCGGGCAGCTGGTGGTGGAGTTAGTCGGGGTGGTTGTGGAGGGTTACAAAGAAAGCCCTGATAAAGGATCTCAGAATTCTCAGAGTGGAGCGGGAATAAAAGGGAGGTCTGCTTGTTGTGTCCGGGAAGACCTGATGGAGATCCCTATAGATGTGTCTGTCCTTGGGTGAGGGAACATTTCCTGGGCACTTGAGGGTGGTATGGGCTTAGACGTGAGGTGATAATCAGGGCAGAGTGAGGAGACAGTTAGGACTTACATGGATCAGTTACCAGAAAGGTGAGGAGAGTGTCTCAGAAGGACCCAGCATGGAGGTGGCTGGGTGGCTCCATCTGTTAAGCATCTGCCTTCGTCTGCCTTTGGCTCAGGTCATGATCCCAGGGTCCCTCTCCCTCTGCAGCTCCCACTGCTTGTGCTCTTTTGCATGTTCTCTCTCTTTGTTGAATAAATTAATAAAATCTTAAAAAAAAAAAAGAAGGATCCAGCATGGATGGACCATGATGCCAAACATCCCTTGGCAATCTCTTATCTCTCCTGTGGGATTATGGGGAGACCTTGAGTTGGTGCAGTGCTTTCCCATCTCTCTAGAATGTGGGCTTTCAATTGATTTCAGCTCACTTACAGAACATTTAAGTGGTTCCTTACACACTTGAGTTTATAAATTGAGAATAATGCCCACTACGTATTTAGTAATAAATAACCTCTTGTTTTGAGTTAAAATGTCCATTGTGGATAGGAGCAAGGTGAAATATCACCATGCAACTTAACAACATGCAGTAAGCCCATTTTTCGAATGGCCATGTCCCATATTTCAGCATAAATGCTAACATAATGAAGAACTGAGAAAAAATACATAAACTTTACATCCATCCATTCATTCAACAGATATTTATGGAGCATTTGTTATGCCAGGAAATACAGTAATTAATAAAATAGACAAGGTTGTTCACCAACAATTGCATTGAAATTCATCTTTTCAACATATAACCACACCCTCAGGAGGAAAGTTCACGTAGACCACGTGGCCAGTGATACCAAGGAGAATAGTTCTAAATGTTTCTCTTTGTATTTACCATTGACCTTTCCTTTTGGGTGTGCCCACATCCATCACTCTTAAGGAATGGGGTGGATCCCAAATCATACTTGATATTCTTGACATACTTGAGTTTTTCTTGTATGGTTCCTGCCATAGATTTTCTGAAGGTGTGTCATATTTCCAGTCAAATTTAAAAAAGCATTAACAATCATGAGTAAGACTAAAGTATATATTGCCAATATTTTTTTAAACTGTGGGAATAGGCACAGGGACTTGTTAAATTAACATTTTGTTAGGTGTGGTAGGGCACAGTTTGTACTGTCTTTTATTTTATTTTATTTATTTTTTTTTATCTTCAGTTAGCCACCATATAGTACATCCTTAGTTTTTGATGTAGTGTTCAACGATTCATTAGTTGTGTATAACACCCAGTGCTCATCACAACACATGCTCTCCTTAAAGCCCATCTCCTGGTCACCCCATCCCCCCACCCCCTCCCTTCTGTGACCCTCAGTTTGGTTCCCAGAGTCCAGAGTCTCTTATGGTTTCTCTCCCTCTCTGATTTCTTCCCATTCAGTTTTCCCTCCCTTCCCCTATGGTTTTCCGTGCTATTCCTTATGTTCCACATATGAGTGAAACCATATGATAATTGTCTTTCTCTGCTTGACTGTCTATTAAAACAGCTTTTTTGAGATATAATTCATATGCCCTCTCTTTGCCTTTTTGAAGTATACAATTCAATCATTTTTAGTATATTGATGGAGTTGTGCAGCCATTACCACAATTGATTTTAGAACATATTCATCACTCCTCCCCCAAGTAACCCCCTGTACCCATTAGCATTCACTGTCATTTTCTCCAACCCCCCTGCCCCTTGACGACCATGAATCTACTTTTTATCTTTATAAATTTGTGTATTCAGGATATTTCACATAAATGGAATCATACAAATGGGTCTTCATGACTGGCTTCTTTCACTTAGCATATTTTCAAGGTTTATCCAAGTTGTAGCATGTATCACTACTTTATTCCATTTTATGGCCAAGTAATATTACATTGTAATGGATTTACCACGTTTTACTTATCCATTCATCAGTTAATGGACATTTGGATTGATTCCATCCATTGGCTATTATGAATAATGCTGCTATGAACATTCATTTACAAATCTCTTGGGTGTATACCTATGAATTTTGCTGAGTTATGTGGCAACTCTATATTTAGCCTTTTGAGGAACTTCCAGAATTTTTTCCAAAGTAGATACACCATTTTACATTCCCAAGAGCAATCTACAAAGGTTCCAATTTCTTCACATCCTTGCCAACATTTGCTATTGTCTTTCCAATTATAGTTATCCTACTGGGTGTAAAGTAGTTTCTAATATGGTTTTGATTTGGCTAATGATGGTAAACATCTTTTAATATGTTTATTGTCTATTTGTATAACATTAGAGAAATGTCCATTTATATGCTTTGCTCATTTTTAAGTTTGGTTATTTATCTTTTTATTATCGTATACTTCATTTTGCTATGCTTTACAAATATTACTACATTTTTTATAACTTAAGTGTTTGTAGCTGGGAAACAAAAGGAAAAATGAACTATTGGGACTTCATTAAGATAAAAAGCTTCTGCACAGTGAAGGAAACAATCAAAAAACTAAAAGGCAGCCTACAGAATGGGAGAAGATATTTGCAAATGACATTTCTGATAAAGGGTTAGTATCCAAAATCTATAAAGAACTTATGAAACTCAACACCCAAAAAACAAATAACCCAGTTAAGAAATGAGCAGAAGACATGAATAGGCATTTTTCCAAAGACATGCAGATGGTCAACAGACACATGAAAAGATGCGCAACGTCACTCATTATCAGGGAAATACAAATCAAAACCATGATGAGATACCACCTCACACTCGTCATAATGGCTAAAATTAACAACACAGGAAACAACAGATGTTGACGAGGATGTGGAAAAAGGGGGACCCTCTTACACTGTTGGTAGGAATGTGAACCGGTGCATCCACTCTCAAAAATGGTAAGGAGGTTCCTCAAAAAGTTAAAAATAGAATACCCTATGACCCAGCAATTTCACTACGAGGTTTTTACCCAAGGGATACAAAAATTCAGATTTGAAAGGGTATAAGCACCCTGATATTTATAGCAACGGTATCAACAATAGTCAAATTATGGAAAGAGCCCAAATGTCCATCAAATGATGAATGGATAAAGAAGATGTGGTATATAAATAAAATGGAGTATTACCCAGCTATCAAAAGAATGAAATCATGCCATTTGCAATGATGTGGATGGAGCTAGAGTGTATTATGCTAAATGAAATAAGTCAATCAGAGAAAGACAAATACCATATGATTTCACTCATATATGGAATTTAAGAAACAAAACAAATGAACATAGAGGAAGGGAAAAAAAAAGAGAGAGAGAAGCAAACCATAAGAGGCCCTTAACTATAGAGAACAAACTGAGGGGGAGGGGAGGTGGGCAGGGGATGGGCTAAATGGATGATGGGTATTAAGGAGGGCACTTGTTGTGATGAGCCCTGGGTGTTATATGCAACTGATGAATCACTAAATTATACTCCTGAAGCCAATACTACACTATATGTTATGTTAACTAACTAGAATTTATTTATTTATTTTTAAAAATATTTTTATTTATTTTTTTGACAGAGAGAGACAGTGAGAGAGGGAACACAAGCAGGGGGAGTGGGAGAGGGAGAAGCAGTGTTCCCACTGAGGAAGGAGCCCGATACGGGACTTGATCCCAGGGTCCTGGGATCATGACCTGAGCTGAAGGCAGACACTTAACGACTGAGCCTCCCAGGTGCCCCCTAACTAGAATTTAAATAAAAATTTGAAAAGAAGGTTTATAGCAACTCTACGTTCAATAATTCAATCTGCACTATTTTTCCAAAAGCTCACTTTGTTGTCCTCTGTCACATTTTGGTAATTCCTTCAGTATTTTATAAACTATTTCATATCATTATATTTGCTATGGTGATCTGTGATCAGCAATCTTTGATGTTACCCATGTAATTGTTCTGGGGCATCATGAATAGCACCCATACAAGATGGCAAACTTAATACCCTGGGTGTTCTGACTGCTTCAGTGAATGGCTGTTCTCCTATCTCTCTCTCTCTCCTTTGGCCTCCTCATTCCCTGAGATAGAACAACATTGAAATTAGACCAATTAATAACCCTACAATGGCCTGTAAATGTTCAAGTGTAAGGAAAAGTCATGTCTCTCACTTTAAATCAAAAGCTAGAAATGACTAAGCTTGGTGAGGAAGGCATGTCAAAAAGTTGAAGTAAGCTGAAAGGTTTCTTTCCCCAAACAGTTAGCCAGGTTGGGATGCAAAGGAAAAATTCTTGAAGGAAATTAAAAGTGCTATTCTAGTGAAAACACAAATGATAAGAATGTGAAAAAGCTTTATTGCTGATATGGAGAAAGTATTAGTGGTCTGGATAGAAGATCAGACAAGCCACAACATTCCCCTAAGCCAAAGCCTATTCTGGACCAAGGCCCTAACTCACTTCAATTCTATGGAGACTGACAGAGGTGAGGAAGCTGCACAAGAAAAGTCTAAAGCTAGCAGAGTTTGGTTCATGAGGTTTAAGGCAAGAAGCCATCTCCATAACATCAAGTGCAAGGAAGCAGCTGACATAGAAGCTTCAGCAAACTATCCAGAAGATCTAACTAAGATAATTCATGAAAGTGACTAAGTTGAACAACAGGTTTTCACTGTAGATGAAACAGCCTTCTATTGGAAAATGATGCTATCTAGGACTTCCATAGCTAGAGAGGAGAAGTCAATGCCTGGCTTCAAAGCTTCAAAGGACAGGTTGGCTCTCTCCTTAGGGGCTAATGCAGCTGGTGACTTGAGGTTGAAGTCAACGCTCATTTGCATTCCTAAAATCCTAGGGCCCTTAAGGATTATGCTAAATCTACTAAGCCTGTGCTCTATAAAAGGAACAACAAAGCCTGGATGACAGGATGTCTATTTATAACATGGTTTACTGAATATTTTAAGCTCACTGTTGAGACCTACCACTCAGAAAAAAGACTTCTTTCAAAATGTTACTGCTCATTGACAAGGCACCTGGTCACCCAAGAGGTCTGATGGAGATGTGCAATGAGATTAACATTGTTTTCATGCCTGCTAATACAACATCCATTCTGCAGCCCATGGATCAAGGAGTCCTTTAAACTTTCAAGTCTTATTATTTAAGAAATACATTCTGTGAGGCTGTAGCTGCCAAAGATAGTGATTGCTCTGATGGATCCGGGAAAGTAAACTGAAAACCTTCTGGAAAGGATTCACCATCAGATGCCATTAAGAAATTCATGACTCATGTGAAGAGGTCAAAATGTCAACATTAGCAAGAGTTTGGAACAAGTTGATTCCAGCTCTCATGGATGACTCTGAGAGGGTAAAGACTTTGGTGGGGAAAGTAACTGCAGATGTGGTGGAAATAGCAAGATAACTAGAATTAAAAGTGAAGTCTGAAGATATGAAGGAATTGCTGCAATCTCATGATAAAAAATGGGTGAGGGGTTGCTGCTTATGGATGAGCAAAGATATTTTTTTGAGATGGCACCTATTCCTGGTGAAGATGTGATGAAGATGGATGAAATGACAGCAAAGGATTTGGTATACTACCTAAACTTAGTTGATAAAGCAGTGGCAAGATTTGAGAGGATTGACTCCAATTTTGGAAGTAGTTCTATTGTGCGTAAAATGCTGTCAAAGGACATCTCATGCTACAGAGAAATCGTTCATGAAATGAGTCATTTGATATGGCAAACTTCATTGTTGTCTTATTTTAAGAAATTGCCACAGCCACCACAACCTTCAGCAATGACCACTCCTATCTTACCAGTCAGCAGCCCACAACATGGAGGTAAGATTACAACTTGCTGAAAGCCTAAATGATGGTTGACATTTTTAGCAATAAAGTATCTTAATTAAGGTACATACATTGTTTTTTTAAGGCATAATTTCATTGCACACTTAATAGGCTATTGAATAGTGTAAACATAACTTTTCTATGCATTGGGAAACCAAAAAATTAATTTGACTTGCTTTATTATGTTACTTGCTTTATTGTGGTAGTCTGGAACAGAGCCCATAATATCTGTAAGTTATGCCTGTGTGGAGTTGTAAATATTTTTCATATATTCTAGATACAAGTCCTATAAGTCCCCTTGATTTGTAAATATCTTCTTCCATTTTGTAGGTATCTTTTGAGACACAAAAGTTTTAAATTTTAATCAAGTCTAATTTACATGTTTTTTTCTTTTGTGGCTTTGGGGCATAGCTTCTTTGTCTGAAATAAACCTCTTGAAGGCCAGTTATCTCTACAGAGATGATAGTAAGATTTTTGAAATGTGGTGTTGAATATGAAAGCACTTTTTAATTTTTTAGCTTAGAGGTTATGGTTATTTTGGAAATAGAATGTTTTACTACATTATTGTCACAAAGTGATAGCCTCTTTCTACTAAATATTAGACCCAGATACATTGAAGGGATCTTTTATGAAAAACTTTTATGACAACATATGAGCATTAATGTTAGAATATTTCTGCCAAATTATCATGCGGGAAAATAGTGGCTATGGTATACATTATTGGGCAGAGTTACAGGTTCTTTTTTTTTGAAATATTTATAAATTTATTTAAAAATGCATTTATTAGTTGGCATAAATAGCATATTTCATGAAAAAAAACTATTTCCCAAAACAAACAAAAAATGAAGAAGAGTAACATATACACTTTTGCACATCTCTTTAATGTCCAGCCTCATAGGACACAGCTGGATTCTTTTTTTTTTATTATGTTATGTTAATCACCGTACATTACATCATTAGTTTTTGATGTAGTGTTCCATGATTCATTGTTTGCGTATAACACTCAGTGCACAGCTGGATTCTTAATCAGCTTCTGCATTCAGTCAAATGCTATGCATTTTTTGGACTGAAGTATATGAAGAAAATTAACCCTTACAAAAATACGTAGTTGGAAAGAGGGAATATTTTAATAGCCTTTTCAGATATTTGTGGATTTTCTTATTTGATGCTATGTCAAAACTCAACAAGAGGTAGTTACTGAAAGGGAAGTTGCAGTAAGGAATCGGAAACAATCTCAGTGAACTTTGCATAGTCTATGACATTAAACTCTGTTGGTGTTTCTTGTGTACTCTGAATGGATCTTTTAACATGAGTGATTTTGTAACATTATGGTCATTTGGAAGATACTGGTTCACTGAGCTACACAGATGTTCAAAGTGTTGACACATTTTATTATACAATATCAAAAAATAATATTTGTTAATATCACCACTGATCTCATCAGAAAAGACTTTTGGAAAATGTCAAGATCACATACATGATGCAAGTTTTCTAAAATTCTAATTTTCACTTGAAAACCTAAGTGACAGCTTACTTTATTAATTTTTGAGAAAAAATTTGCAAATACTCAAGTCTAAATAACCATGTTTTGTCTGTTAATAGATTTTTCAAGTAAAAATGGAGCTGCTTTTTTGTTTGTTTTCCTTTTCTTTCTTTTTAAAAATTTTTATTTTATTTTTAAAATTTATTTTATTTTATTTATTTTAAAGATTTTATTTATTTATTTGACAGAGAGAGAGACAGCTAGAGAGTGAACACAAGCAGGGGGAGTGTGAGAGGGAAAAGCAGGCTTCCCACCAAGCAGGGAGCCCGATGTGGGGCTCGATTCCAGGACCCCAGGACCATGACCTGAGCCAAAGGCAGATGCTTAATGACTGAACCACGCAGGCACCTCATAAAATTTTTATTTTATTTTTTTTATTTTTATTTTTTTTAAAGATTTTATTTATTTGCGAGAGAGAGAATGAGAGACAGAGAGCATGAGAGGGAGGAGGGTCAGAGGGAGAAGCAGACTCCCTGCTGAGCAGGGAGCCCGATGTGGGACTCGATCCCGGGACTCCAGGATCATGACCTGAGCCGAAGGCAGTCGCTTAACCAACTGAGCCACCCAGACGCCCAATTTTTATTTTATTTTAATTCAATTAATAAATATACCGTGTATTATTAGTTTTAGAGGTAGAGTTCAGGGATTCATCAGTTGCATATAACACCCAGTGCTCATTACATCCCATGCCATCCTTAATGCCCATTACCCAGTTACCCCATCCCCTCACCCACCTCCCCTCCAGCAACCCTCACTTTGTTTCCTCTAGTTAAGTGTCTCTTATGGTTTGTCTCCCTCTCTGATTTCATCTTATTTTATTTTTCCATTCCCTTCCCCTATGGTCCTCTGTTTTGTTTCTTAAATTCCACATATGAGTGAAATCATATGATAATTGTCTTTCTCTGATTGACTTATTTCACTTAGCATAATACCCTCTAGTTCCATCCACCTCGTTGCAAATGGTAAGATTTTGGTATTTTATGGGTGAGTAATATTCCATTGTATATATATGCCACATCTTCTTTATCCATTCATCTGTGGACAGCTTTAAACTCAAAGCACACAAGTGCTTTATGCATATTTCCCATTATATCACTCCAAATATTTAAAAAGTATACTCTAGGGTGATTTAATAAGATTAATAATTTTACTGCTTAATAAAGGACATTCTTTTTTTTTTTTGTTATTAACATATAATGTATTATTTGTTTCAGGGGTACAGGTCTGTGATTCATCAATCTTACACAATTTACAGTGCTCACCATAGCACATACCCTCCCCAATGTCCATCACCCAGCCACCCCATCCCTCCCATCCCCCCTCCATTCCAGCAACCCTCAGTTTGTTTCTGAGATTGAGTCTCTTATGGTTTATCTCCATCTCTGGTTTCATTTTGTTTCATTTTTCCCTCCCTTCCCCTATGATCCTCTGCCTTGTTTCTCAAATTCCACATATCAGTGAGATCATATGATAATTGTCTTTCTCTGATTGACTTATTTCACTTAGCATAATACCCTCTAGTTCCATCCATGTCATTGCAAGTGGTAAGATTTCATCTTTCTGATGGCTGCGTAATAGTCCATTGTATATATATACACCACATCTTCTTTATCCATTCATCTGTTGATGGACATCTAGGCTCTTTCCATAATTTGGCTATTGTGGACTGAGCAGAGTTACAGTTTCTATCTGTTAATTTTACCTGATCCTTGGGGAGTGGGTCCAGGGCCCTGTGAATGGGGAAGAAAGCTTTCTTGGGTTATTAGGAGACTATTTTTGAGAAGCATTCAGGAAAGCATTCAGGAAGTCAGTTTTCCTTTTCTGAATTGACCAATGAGAGTAAGGTAAAGCAAACTTTGAAAACCTTTGGAGGAAAAGAAAACCATAAACTATTGTCAGCTCTGGACAGCCAAGAGCTCTCCTGGCAGAGAAATAGGCCTGCTCTGGGGCAGGAGACACAGGTGTGCCTGGGACCCCTGTCTGGGGTGTTGTTCCTTTTCTCCATCTGCAAAACCAAAGTTACCATGTTTGGTAATTGTGGCTATAAATCAAACTGTTGAACAAATTAGGCCACCCCAAATTTTCTCGATCCACTAATATCAGAGATCATTTTTTGGACTTGGTTACTGAAATTGAAAAGTGAAAAAAATAAATGAGTTCAAATTTTTGAGTAAAGGTTCCATCTTATCCATCTGTTATGGGCTGAATTGTGACCCTCCAAACTCATATGTGGAAGCGCTAATCCCCAGCATCTCAAAAAGTGACTATATTCGGATTAAGGTCTTTAAAGAGGTAATTAAAGTGAGAATGAGGTCATTGGGGTGGGTCCTAATCCAATATGATTTATGTTCTTACAAGAAAAGGAAATTAGGATACAGACACACACAAAGGGAAGACCACATGAGGACACAGGGAGGTCATCTGCAAGTCAATGAGAAAGGTTTCAGAAGAGGCAACCCTGCCAACACCAGGATCTCAGACTTCTAGCCTCCAGAACCACGAGAAAATAAATTTATTTTGTTTAAGTCACCCAGTCCTTGGTAGTTGCTTTGACAGCACTAGCAAATTAATGCACCATTTATTTTCACCAACTTCTGTGAAAAGGATATTTTTTCCTCTTAGAAATGAGGAACATATACAGTATAGAGAATGAAAATTAGCTCATATGGATGTGACAACTACTTACTGCCTCAAGCAAAGCTATTTATCTTTCTAGCTAACATTTGGGTAGTATTTATAAAGTGCTTTTATTTTTATCTTCACAGTCAATCATTAAAAGCAAGTGAGATAGTTATTATTATTAGCTATAGCTTGCACAGGGGGAAGCTGAACAACTTTCCTAAGAAATTCAGCTGGTAAGTAGTAGAGAAAGGGCTTGCACCCAGTTCTTTGGACTTGAACCCTCTTTTCCCTCAGGTCAAAACTGTATTCCTGGAAGTTATGGTTGGTTATGTTTCTGGGAAAGGCACTATAAGTTGAAATGATGTAAGTCTAATCTAATTTATATTATATGTATATATATTTTAATATTTATTTATATTATAATGGATGTTATAATATAGATAGAAAATCAAGTACTTGATTTTCAAATTATTACAAAAAGAATAAAAATACCATACGTGATCAAGTCTAAGTTATGTACCTAGACAGTATACAATGAAAATAGGAATATAATATCTGCTCTTATAAAACTTAATTTCATTTTTAATATAATCCCAGGGGAAGGCCTGTGCAGAATGGGATGAAAGGCCAGAGGTTTTGTGGATACAGCTGGAGATTCCTGGTTTCCAGAGGTTTTGCTTGAGGCTGAGAGCTGCAAAGACCCATGAGAGAGATGCTATAAGGGGTAGGAATGGTCACCTGAGTATGTCACTTGGACATTGTATCTTCTCATCAGGGCTCTTCAGGGGACAGGTGTGATGGCTGGGGTGTCTTTGTGGGCTGTTGTAGCATTGTGGGCAGTATTCCATGTGGGAATTTATGGTTGAACTCTTGATTGTAGAGGGAAGTCTTATCTGTCCTTTGCTCTCAGAGTTAGCCAAAGGATCAGTAGCAGACCCAGGCTGCTTTGCTATAGAAAGCTGTTTCTCCCTTCTAGAAAACTAGTGCTTTGCTAGTTAGCAGAAAAAAAAATGGCAGGGCTCAGGAAGGAGCTTATGTATGCAGTGAGAACCCTCTGAATGAGGATGAAACATCCAACCCCAAACCAAAGCCTCCCTAAAAAAACCTGCTCCTGCTTTGCAGAGAAGACAGGTAAAGAGGCATAATCAGTGAACTGTTTTCCTGTAGCCCGGATGGCCAGGGTCCCACCCAAAGCTGCCCATGGCTGCCTAGTTTCCTAGTTTACTCACAACAGTGAGTAGTAGCTTGTTTTCCCTCTTTCAAGATGACTTGGATATGACATTTAGAGCATCAGTGTAGGAAGTCTTTGGCCATCTGTGTCTAGTGTTCATAAAGCAGGAAGTATTGTTTTGTTTTGTTTTTGAGAAAGACCTTGTCCTGAGTCTGCAGCTGGAAGAAGGATGGTCATTGTTATTTTTAGAGGGTCGATGAGTGTGTAGGTGTATATGTCGACCATGGCCCAAGTCGGGATCTGCAAATGGCTTCCCATTATGGTGAGCAATTTTTCCATGGAGATCCAGCATTCCTTTGGGCCCTGTAATGAGGAATATAAGCTTAATGCCCATTTAGAAAATGTGATCAGATGGAAAGATGATTTGTCATGTCGCCTTTTCTCTGTCTTGCTGAGAAATCTTAAAACAGTCAAGCTAGAAGAGAAACATGGGACTTGGTGACAAGGAGCTCACTCAGTCACAGTCTTCACTATTTTTTTACTCCATCTTAAATATAAACAAAACCAAAAAACAAAACAACAAATAAAAACTCTTAAAAATAGGTACAGACTACTTTAAAGCTACTTGGTAATTTTTCTAAGTTTTCCCCTCCTCTCCTCTTACATATGCTCCATCTTTTCTTTCTTTTCTTTCTTTCTTTCTTCTCTTTTTCTTTCTTTCTTTCTTTCTTCTCTTTTTCTTTCTTTCTTTCTTTCTGTCTTTCTTCTTTCTTTCTTTCTTCTTTCTTTCCTTCTTTCTTTCTTTCTTCCTTTCTTCCTTCCTTCCTTCCTTTTCTTCTTTCTTTCTTTTTCTTTCTTTCTTTCTTTCTTTCTTTCTTTCTTTCTTTCTTTCTTTTCTTTTCTTTCTTTCTTCTCTATCATCTATTTAATCTATCTATCACCTATTTTTCCATCTGCCCAAATTTCAGAGGGAACCAGAGAGGCATGGATGTCCCACACCCCCACATTTTCAGTGGAAAACTTGTCTCTTGCTTGCTGTGAAAATCTCACTGCATTGACTTTTTGACAGATCTTTGGGCTTGAGACAAGTAGCCCAGTTGGATCTTATTTTCTGTAGCCCTGATGGAAAAAGGAGGTGGATCCTAAAAATGAGGAAAGAATATGAGATTTTTCTGTGAGAGATGTCTTGTGAGATTGTTCAATTCAACTCCAGCTTCTGTATGGAAAATGAGACCAGACTACCCCTAATAGGAGAGTACCCATTGTTTTATCCTCAAAATTTCCCAAAGAAGGTGATCTCCAGTGGTGTTGCAGCTTTTCCTTTTCTGAGGTTCAGATTTAGTATGTTTTGTCTGTTTGCTTTTTAATGCTGACAAGCCAGGAAGAGGTGTCATACTGAATTGAGCTTCTAATGATAACAAACCAGATTGTCATTCCCATTTTAAGCTCTTTCTCTGGTTTAGATATGATGTTTCAGGAAATGAATATTTAGTTAGCAGGAGAGTTTAACTAAAGACTAATGTTTGGTCTTTTTGATTTAATAATTTGATTGCCAGTGAAATTGTCTTTTCCCTGCATCTTATTCTCAGTGGATAGCCTGGTACACTTGACTGTCAGAAACATTAATAGGTCCACAGTCTGAGACTGGATTCTCATGAGAAAAAGTGCAGGAGAGACAGGAAATGGGACCTTGGGAGTCTGTTCTCATGACATGGAATCAGTGGAAACAATGGGATGGGTCCACTCTTTTTCAAATGTTCAGTTGACTTTCTTCTTTGATGATCTTTCTTTCTCCTGACCCTTCCATTCACCCCAATCCTCTCCTAGGGATGGGAAGCAGGATATTTTCACAAAGCCTTTGTTCCTGTGAGGAACCCATGATCCTTCTCTAGCCAAACTCTCACTTCCCAATCTATCTACTCAGGTGCCCTATGGACTTCCTGCAGGAATATCTCTGGATAGCTGAGGCTTTCCTACCATATTGTATTCAAAAGGTATGATGAAAAATCCTATAAAGTTCTAAATTGCTGTTAAAAATATCATAACATATTATTATATGTAATATAATTAATATTATAATAATATTAAATACCACTTGAAATATCAATTAAATTAAATTATCAATATCAATTAAGATGTCAGTGAGGACCTCACCTGAACTGTTAAAGGAAGGTAACACTCTGGGGGCAGAAGCTATAAGGTGGGTTGACTGTGCTCTGGTGGGTTTGGAGGAGATGCTCAGCAACCAGAGAATTCATAGTGTGAATGGGAGCTGCACCCACCACAGAGAGCCGGCTGAGTAGGGAATTCAAGGATGTGATCATTGTTAACTTGCATGGTGAGAGGCTTCTCTAGCTGATAGGGCAGCTTTTTATTGCTTTTCAATCTCCCAACATCACCTGGTTCCTGCAGAGTGAATAGGGCTATTCATTCGTGGTGACTAACTAGTCAAGATGGACTCAAAGGGGATAGCTTATTTCATTCAGTGTCCAAACTTATAGGCAGTTGTTCTCAGTATCCTAAGCTTCAATTCTTGACCTTCCAAGCACATTTTCTCAGTGGTTAACACTTTTTAGCTTAACAATTCCCTATTAAAGAAACCCCATTTTTCTCTACTTCATTCATTGTGAGGCCTTTTTTGTAACATTATTTCAACACCACCCTCAAAGAAACAAATGACTCCTCAGCTTCCATCCCTCTCTTCAGGGATAGCCATATTTCTCTGACTTTCTTCAGCACAGGCCATAAATTACAGTGGGTTTGAAAGGCCACATTCAGGTGCTATCAGCATGCTTTGCTAAACTGATATTGTTGTGTAACAATGCTCTAAATATAAAGCTTCTTCTAGCTTAATCTTAATTGGTTTATACACAGTAGTTCAGGGGAAATAAATCCCCCTCAGTCTCTGACTTAGAATGCAACTTCTGATGGTTGGAAATAAAGATGTTTGCCCTTCCCTACCCTGAGAATACCCTTCTTGTCCAAGTGTCTTTGTAATCAGTATCTGATAAGTAGAGGGATTTTAGAGTGTTCAGAATACAGTTGAAAATTTGAGAATCTACAAAGATAGGTTTGCAAACACCACTTAACTTGGACTCAGACAAGATGAAGAGAATTGTCTATATTGCTTATCTTCTCTCTCCTACCTGCTCATCCCCTATAATTTAATTTCACAAACCAGTTTTAGAGGGGAAGCTGCAGGTTATCCAGAGGCCCCACACTTGGGCATTGTGGGCTTTTTATTTTTATGGTCTTAATATGACACACAAGAACATGCGACTTGTGCAATTTAGGAAACTCAATAGCAGATTTTCAGAGAGTTTCCTAACTCTTTTGAGAAGGAAGTTATCATCACTTGGGTTGATGGAAAAACTAAAGCAAATCGAGGTAAACTTCCCTACAGCAAAGCAAGATTATTCTTCTGCTCAAATGCTCCATGCACACTTTAAAATTGGAAAAGAGCCATAGGAAAACCAGTGTACATCTTAGCACTGCTTGCTAATTGCAACTCAGATCTAATCACACTGTAAGAATGTGCTTGCTGATATTCACAGTCCTTGTTGAGCTATATGTTCAAGGCAAAGTTTGCTCAACTAGATAAACTGGTTGGCCATAGAACAAGATACTCTTGCTAATTGGTTTTAGGTTTATAACTGAATTTATAACTCCCAGATTATTGCTATAAGAATATCACTAATGGTTATGAGTGGCTTTATTGCTTGTAAAACCGTATCAATGGGACTACAGGTGCAGACCAAGTAAACCTGCGTGCCATTGTCACAGGCAAGAGATAAACTTTGAAGAAACACTTGATGAAAGAATGTTCTCTGAAGCAAATTCAATCTCTCCTCTTCTGTTTTTCTTTATGCCTTTTCCCACCCCAAGCTTAAAAAGAGAGAGAGAAAAGAAAGGAAATATCCCAAAATATACTGACTATGCAATTCTACAAAAGCAAAAATATTTTACATTCCAGTAGGAAAAAACTAAGAAGCTTTCAGGATAATGGAAATTTCATATAGACATTGATTTAAAATTTTTCCCCTAAACTTTTCTTTAGAGAATCTAAAGAAAGGATTTCTCACTTTTCCCAGTGGATCTATTCTACTCACCAAGGCAGATGCCATTGCTGACACAAAACTATTCTAGAAGGAACGATGTCATGATGATGGGACTGGCAGAACTGACAATGGGAATGTGTCATGTTGCAGAAATGTCTAGGAGAGTCTTGAAGTGTCCTTCAGATGCCTACTTCAGCCCTTGGCAAGTGTGGAAGAAGTTGTTCAAGCTGGGTCTGTTTTGATGACCTGATGAAGTAGGGTTGGACAAAGTATTGTACTCAAAAGTTCACTTTAGGTGATCATGGGATCTTAAACATAGAGCCAAATTCAGGCCATGAATTCTTAAAACATTTTGTCCTAAGGAAGTCATCTAGATGTAGGATGACCAACTGTCCCAGTTTGCTCTGGCCTGAGGGATTTTCAAGGGACGAGGGACTTCCAGTGCTAAAACGGGAATAGTTCCAGGCAAATTGGGGTGAGTTGGTTATTCTAAAAAGTCACTCACACTGCTTACAATAAACCTTTCAGATTATAAAAGAAAGCAGTGAGTTAATTCTCATGGAGGGTTCACAGAAGATAAGAATATGTTTGTGAGAAACACTAGGCCAGAATTTGGTCATGTCCATATATTTTAGGCAAACACACTTACTTTTTCTGTCCCTAACTCATTCATTCATTCATTCATTCATTCATTCCAACACTGTCTATTTAGGTCCCACTGTGGGCTAGGTGCTTTGCTCAATTATGGAGTTACAGTGGTACACAGAGCAGTTAGGGCCTGGCCATCACTGAGCTCTGGATAACCACCAAGCCCCTTGGGGAAATGGTCATCTTTCTGAGCCTTGTTTTGATTTATTTTCACACATACAATTTTCTTAAACAACTGGACTTAGCAAGATTATTTACTCATTTTTGCTTGTTTCTTTGTTTTTTGGACTGTCTTCATCTAGAGGAGAGAGTGATTTATTTTGCCAAAGAAAACCAAGAAAGGCATTATCTATCCTGGCCAGACAATGGATTAATGGCCAGAAGGTGTGGGTTTTAGCTCCTTCTGTGGATATCATATCTCTGACTCATTGTTCTATCATTAATATGGGAGAAATAATACATGGCCTTTTTCTCTTAGCGATACAGTGGATTTTTTAAAAAGAAGCATTCATGAAAGTGCATAATATACTATATAAGTGCTCTCAAAAGTACTGTACATGTGCAGCCATTAAGATTTCATGGAAAGGATAGTATATAAACTAGATGTTAAAGAATAGGTAAGATTTTGTTAAAGATTATTTCTTATTAGAATGAGAATTTTGGAATGCTTACTTTAGGTATTACAGAAATATAAAAATGAAATAGTGTTGTCACCAAACACACCTGGTGTGAGGGCACTTTTCACTAGTTGTATTGTTACTCAGACAGAAAGCCTCGACCAGGATTTGTGGTTATCACCTCCATAGTATAGCTGGTAGCCATCCCAGAGTGGATACACGTGGGTTGTGACTTTTGCCCTCTGCTGCCCCAAGATGCTTTGCCTCCATGGGGCCCTCATGGCCATCCAGTTAACTAATCTGGAGCCTCTAATTCTGGGCTTCCAAGGACAGGACAGAGAGATCCAAGACAAGACAAGCAGGAACATTCAAACCAATGCATGGGGTCACTGAGTGAAGTGTGTGGCAACATCTGGGCTTGGGCAAGAGCTGCCTCCCCCCAGCCTCTGCAAGATTAATGGGAGAGTGGGCATTAAGCAAGGGTTAAAGATTGCCTCCAGCTCAGAAGGCTCTGCTCCAGCACCATTAATCTTTTCCCTTATGAACATTTGTGGATGTAATTTGCAAATTAAAAAAAACTCCTAATGAAGTAGTCATCTTTTATTATGGTCTAAACAACTACTACCCCAAGTTCCAACAGAAAAAGGGTTTCCTTCCATTTCACCAGAGATTAATTCAGTAGTAAAGAGTGGGGATTTGATTAAGAGAACCAGAAACAACTACAATGTTCTGAGGCTAAGGATGTAGTGTGGCACCTCAGAGGCCCAGCAAAGATGGGCTCACCAATCACTGCTCACCCTTGGAAGATAGTAATGTTTGCCCCCACTCACCATGGTTTGTGGGGGAGAGAGGAATTCTGATGTGAAAAAGTCTAAGTCAGACTGTAGGAGAACAATCAAGTATTGGGTTTTCTCTTTCCTTCCACATTTCCTTCTATATTCATAATTATTTCAATTGAATGCCATGAATCTCTGAGATTCTCTGTAAATTTAAAAATCCGTAAATTGTTAAGTCACATACTACAGTGAACAAAACATGAGGATATATGTATATATTCAGGCATTACTACATGCAACACTTTTTAGAGATGAGATTCTTCATCAGGTAGAAAACGTGACTTTTTTTTTAGTGGCTTTTATGTCTTTATTTAAAAAAATTAAAATGTACAGCTGAGTTTCAAGAATAAAACAAAGATATCCCTGTGCCCTCTACTCTATGCATTGTTAACATTTTGTTTTATATACTCTGTAGTTTGCTTTCTTTCACAATATAATTATATATTACATTTTTCCTGAACAATTTGTGAGCTAGTTGAAGACATCATGTCCCTTCATTCTTTTGTTTTAACTTTTGACTTATTATGGTTTTCTTTTTATTTATTTATTTTTAAAATTTAAATTCAATTAATTAACATACAATGTATTATTTGTTTCAGGGGTACAGGTCTGTGATTCATCAATCTTACATAACACCCAGCATTCACCACAACACATACCCTCCCCAATGTCCATCACCCAGTCACCCCAGGCCCCCACCCCCCTCCCCTCTAATCACATGTTCTACCTTAGCAGAGGGAACCCTTTTTTTTTTTTTATTATGTTCAATTAGCCACTGTATGGTACATCATTAGTTTTTGATGTAGTGTTCAGTGTTTCATTAGTTATGTATAACACCCAGTGCTTATCACAACACATGCCCTCCTTAATACCCATCACCCTGTTATCTCTCCCCCAAACCCCTCCCCTCTGAAACCCTCAGTTTGTTTTCCAGGGTCCATAGTCTCTCATGGTTCATCTCCCTCTCTGATTTCTTCCCCTTCAGATTTCCCTCCCCTCCCCTATGATTCTTCATGCTATTGCTTATGTTCCACATAGGAGTGAAACCATATGATAATTGTCTTTCTCTGCTTGACTTACTTCATTAGCATAATCCCCTCCAGTTCCATCCATGTTGATGCAAATGGTGGGTATTCATCCTTTCTGAAGGCTGAGTAATATTCTATTGTATATATGGACCACATCTTCTTTATCCATTCATCTGTTGAAGGGCATCTCGGCTTCTTCCACTCTGGCTACTGTGGACATTGCTGCTATGAACATTGGGGTGCATGTGCCGCTTCATTTCACTACATCTGTACCTTTGGGGCAAACATCTAGTAGTGCAAATTGCTGGATCATAAGCTAGCTCTATTTTTAACTTCTTGAGGAATCTTCATACTGTTTTCCAGAGTGGCTTTATCAGCTTACACTCCCACCCACAGTGTAAGAGGATTCCCCTTTCTCCACATCCTCGCCAACATTTGCTGTTTCCTGTTTTGTTACTTTTTGCCATTCTAATTGGTGTAAGGTGGTATCTCATTGTGGTTTTGATTTGTATTTCCCTGATGGCTCGTGATGTTGAGCATTTTTTCATGTGTCTGTTAGCCATTTGTATGTCTTATTTGGAGAAGTGTCTGTTCATGTCTTCTGCCCATTTTTTGACTGGGTTATATGAACCTTCTATCTAAATCTATGGTTTTCTTTTGTACTTTAATTTCTATTTTATAAAAAGATTTTATTTATTTAATTGCAGAGAGAAAAAGAGAGAGAGAAACAGTGGGAGAGGGAACACAAGCAGGGAGAGTGGGACAGGGAGAAGAAGGCTTCCCACCGAGCAGGGAGCCCAATGCGGGGCTCGATCCCAGGACCCTGGGATCATGACCTGAGCCTAAGGCAGTCGCTTAACCAACTGAGCCACCCAGGTGCCCCCTTCAATTTCTATATAGAGACTGTTCTTTCATCCAAAGTTTGCTTATGCTTAATGTCTTTCTCAACTTACTCAAAACAACTCTGCCTTTGTTTTCCACTAGTAAATTGCTGTATAGTTTTCAAGCATTTTGTTTTAGTTTTACAATGAACTGAGAAATGAATACAAATTATGATGAATCTTATTTTTGAGGAAGCAGTTTCAGAGATGTTGCAAAGTTTGCCAAAGTTTGAATATCAAAGCTAGAAAGTGGTGGAGTAGGTTTGGAGCATAGTTCTTATTCCAGATTCTGTCCTTAGCTTCTCACCTGTGCTAAATATAACCCATTCAGCATTTCTTTTCCTTCTTTCAGTTATAACATTATTCTTGAGGTTCTTTAAAACACCAATACAGATCACCCCAGTTTTGTAATCATTTAAAGATTAACAACTGACTTGACCATTTTCCTCAATGTCCCCAGTTTTCATTGAGTAAACAACAGGTATTATGCATTGAGCACTTGCCATTTGCAGGGTATCTGGCTAAGCCCTTTATTTACGTGATCTCACATCACTGCACAAGAGCCCTGTGATGTAGGTGACTACTCTATAGAAGATGAAAATGAGAATTAGAAGGGTTAAGTAGAAGGAATTTAAACCTACGTGTGTCTGACTCAGAACCAGTGATAGGTAGCCTTTCAGGGACCATCAGATCATCAGAATTAGACCCAAGCCTCAGATCATTCAGATCATCAGAATTAGACCCAGGCCTCATTTCTAGTCCTATGCTTGTTCGATGAGGCTGTAACCAGGATTTTAGCCCTTTCTGGCAAGTCTAAGATTACAGTTCAGAAGATCTCTCACACTTGGCTTTTCTAGAGCTTCCTCATCCTGCCTGCTGGCTTTCTAGTCTCCTCTTATAGGTTGCTACAAAAAAAGCACTTGGGGTGCCTAGGATGAAACACCATTAATTCATGCCTTCACACTTCACTGTGTCACTTATGGCTTTGCCTAATGGCTTTCACTCCTCTCTGGAGTCCTTATTTATTTCTCTTTAACCCAAAATGAAGGAAGCCAACTGGAAGCTTTTATACTGCATATAACTTGGGAGGAACTTTGCCTCTGAGATGTGGTCCACCAACCACCTCAGTAGGCTGTGCTGCTGTAAGGTGAGGCAAAGCTTTTATAGTCCAGTTTGATAAAAATGTGCAGAGGTGTTAAAGGGACTTAAGATTGGAATGTTTGTGGAGGCCTGGTCAGGCTCCATCAGTCATTCAAACCTTATCTTGTAGGGGAGTAGGGTATTGAAGCTTTCAACCAGCAGAGAAACATAATTAAAGCTGCTCTTGATTATGGTCACCGTGGAGCACCTTGGAAAGTAGTTACATGGGGAAACTGGAGGCAGCTGGAGAACTGAGTGGGTAATTCCAGTATTCAGAGAATTAGGGAGACATATCCTAAACTCAGAGAGCAGCAATAGGAATGGAAAAACCAGACAGAATAAAACTCAAACACCACCACAGTGATGAGCCATAGAAAATAGGAAAGAGAGGAGTCAAAGTTGATGGACATTTCAATCCTGGATAATTTAAAAGAAGGAGACACCATAAACAGAAAGGGCTGGGAACACATATGGTGTCTGGCTTTGGCCACCTAAGTTTGGGGCACAAGCAAGGAACCCAGATAAAGATGTTCAATAGAATTTTGAAACTGGTGAGCTGGGGAAAGAAGGGCTTGAGATTCAGGTTGGGTAGAAATCTGCATAGGGATAGTAGCTAAATTTCTAGTGGTGAATATAATTGTTCGAGGATGGGATATAGGAGAAAATAATTCTAGATTACTTTAAAAATCCTAGTAGAGTTTCTCTGAGGTATGGCTCTTCTTTCATGTTGAGATTTATTTCAGTGCAATGACTTTGTTACAAATAAGAGTTAAAAAATCATCACTGTCCTTACATTAGCATTTGGGGCACACTTAATATGCGCATGGCTCCTGATTAAAGCACATTTTCTGTGAAAGGATAAGAACCCTGCAACACAGTTTCCTTCCTACTTAGTTTTCATTAAGAAAGATTTAGCCTTTAACAGTAAAGCAAATAACTATCCAATGCTTTTGAATGTCTGCCTGGTCATTTTTACCTCCCCCTATTGTTGATCATAAACTTCACAGAATGGCTTCTCCAAATAAGCAAAAACACCCAGATGCTTAACCCTAAAACAAAGCCAAATTCATTGAAAATGAGAGAAAAACTAACCTAGAAACAAAGTTGACAGTCCCTCCCTTCTCAAGATCAAACAAGGTAATGAGACTTTTAGTATTTTTGAACTCCACGCCTTAAAATCGCCCTGAGAATAGAGGCAGCTGATGTTAGTCATGTCTAATTAAAATTGTTCTGTGCCATTTAGTTTCTAATGACTGACATTGCATGGTTTCCCACATAATGGTTGGTCAATTTGCCTCAATCTATCATCAAGCTTTCTCGATTCATAGTAGTAATTATAACTCCAAAGTCAATAGCAGTATCAAAGCAAGGTTAAGTAAACACCATAAAGTTATTAAGGAAGAAAAGAACTACAAGAACTACAAGCCTCGCAATATCCATAGACATACAGTAGAATCTGGATGGAACATAAACCTTTTAAAAGGGTAGGAATTAAAAGTTTGGGGGAAATGGAGGCGGGTGTAACTAGGAGGCTTTGCATAAGACGATGAAGCCGGGCTGCTGACAGGCTCCCAGCCTTTTGTCTCAAGGACATAGGTTCAAAGCTAGCCCCAAGGGATGGAGGTGGAATATTTTCAGAAGGTTCTGAGTGATGGACCAAGGGAATGACTCTCAGCATCATTTTCACTGAGCTCTCCTGAAAGCAAGCCTGGTTGGAGAACAGAAACAAAAAGAAATATAAGTCCAGATTGTGAGCCAAAACTCTAATCAATGTTTTTGTTAATGAGTTTATGTAAGGAGAGGAAATGAGATTGTGTTGACTTAGCCAACTCCTGCCATTTACTTGTGGGCGTTTCTTAACCAAATCAAACTTCAGCCCATGCCCTAGAAGGGCAAAGAAAAGGTATGATTGTTGGGCCACTCCCTGTTCTATTCTTTCCTGAACTGACAGAGAATTTCCTGCTCTGAAGTTATAAATCTCTTACTCCATGAGAATGTTTAAAATTACTTAAATAAAGTTTAATATCAATAAAAGGGCCTTGGACTTGAGCTCCTTCACTCTCTCCATCCCTGCATATGCACATAGACTAATTCAGTACCATTTGGTGACATGTATATGAGTGTCTGTGCTTGTGTGTACACATACACATACATATGATAACTATATCCATCTGAGACACACACACATGCACATGCACATGAGTACACGCACACCCCCCATGGACTGAGCAAATTCACCGAGTGTTGTAGACTAACATCACATAGTTATCTGAACCTTATTCAGTTTTCTATTACATTAATTCCTTGGGAAATATTTCTAGGCAGTGAGAATAAAAAATTAGCTTTATGAGTTTAAACAGGCTTAGCATGGACTATCCTTGAGAATGAAACAATAACCCCCTCCCCCATAAAAATAGTCTCTCTCTCTTTTTTCTTCTCTGAACTCCTTGAAAATGTTCATGAATGTATTTCTTGTGTCCCCAGTGATGCAGGAAAGAGATGGCATATTTCACTCCCTGTCCACAAACTCTATTACCCAGAGGACTTGTCCTGAAGAAACACCAGGACTCTTTGCTGAATGAAAAATTTGATACTTCTCTGTACACCATGTGCACTATTTTTCAGGAGTATAGAGAAGGGTCAATCTATCACCTGTTCATTATATATAAAATACATATAATACATATATATATACATAGACATATAAAACACAAACATATATGATACATATAAAAAATTTACCATTTTGACCATTTTTAAGCATGCAGGTCAATAGCATTAAATACATTCACAATGCTGTGCAACCATCACTACCATCCATTTCCAGAATTTTTTTTTTAATTTTGTATTTAAATTCAATTTAGTTAACATACAGTGTATTCTTTGTTTCAGGGGTAGAATTTAGTGATTCATCAGTTGCATACAACATCCAGTGCTCATTACATCAAGTGCCCTCCTTAATGCCCATAGCCCCATTACCCCATCCCTCTACCCACCTCCCCTCCAACAACCCTCAGTTTGTTTTCTATAGTTAAGAGTCTCTTATGGTTTGTCTCCCTCTCCATTTTTATCTTATTTTATTTTTCCTTCCCTTCCCCTATGTTCATCTTTTTTGTTTCTTAAATTCCACATATGTGTGAAATTATATGGTATTTTTCTTTCTCTGACTGACTTATTTCGCTTAGCATAATACCATCTACTTCCATCCATGTTGTTGAAAATGGTGAGATTTCATTCTTTTTGATGGCTGAATAATAATAATATTCCATTGTCCACATCTTCTTTATCCATTCATCTGTCAATGGACATCTGGGCTCCTTCCATAGTTTGGCTATTGTGGACATTGCTGCTATAAACACTGGGGTGCATGTGCTCCTTTGAATCACTATGTTTGTATCCTTTGGATAAATACCTAGTAGTGCATTTGGTGGGTCATAGGGTAGTTCTATTTTTAACTTTTTGAGGAACTTCCATACCATTTTCCAGAGTGGCTGCACCAGTTTGCATTCCCACCAACAGCGTAAGAGTGTTCCCCTTTCTCTGCATCCTTGCCAACATCTGTTGTTTCCTGAGTTGTTAATTTTAGCCATTCTGTCTGGTGTAAAGTGGTATCTCATTGTGGTTTTTATTTGTATTTCCCTGATGCTGAGTGATGTTGAGCATTTTTTCATGTGTCTGTTAGCCATTTGTATGTCCTCTTTGGAGAAATGTTTGTTCATGTCTTCTGCCTATTTCTTAACTGGATTATTTGTTTTCTGGGTGTTGACTTTGATAAGTTCGTCACAGATTTTGGATACTAGCCCTTTATCTGATAAGACATTTGTAAATACCTTCTCCCATTCTGTTGGTTGTCTTTTAGTTTTGTTGATTGTTTCCTTTGCTGTGCAGAAGCTTTTATTCCTGATGCAGTCCCAATAGTTTTTTTGCTTTTGTTTCCCTTGCCTTTGGCAATGTGTCTGGCAAGAAGTTGCTGTGACCAAGGTCAAAAAGGTTGCTGCCTGTGTTCTCCTTTAGGATTTTGATGGACTCCTGTCTCACATTTAGGTCTTTCATTCATTTTGAGTTTATTTCTGTGTATGGTGTAAGAAAGTGGTCCAGTTTCATCCTTCTGCATGTGCCTGTCCAATTTTCCCAACCCCATTTGTTGAAGAGACTGTCTTTTTTTCCATTGGATATTCTTTCCTGCTTTGTTGAAGATTAGTTGACCATAGAGTTGAGGATCCAGAACTCTATTTGTGTTGCAAAACTGAAACTCTGTACCCATTAAATAATAACTCCCCATTCCCTCTCCCTGCAGCCCCTGGCAACCCCCTTTCTACTTTCTGTCTCTGAATTTGACTACTCTAGGGACCTCATATAAGTGGAATTATATAGTATTTGTCCTTTGTGCTTGGCTTATTTCACTCAGTATAAGTCTTTAAATTTCATTCATGTTGTAGCATGTGTCAGAATTTCCTTCATTTTTAAGGCTGAATAATATTCCATTGTATGTGTATGCCACATTTTGTGTATACATTCATCTGTCCACTGCTTGTTTTTGTAAATAAAATTCTTCTGGGCAAACAGCCATGCCCACTGGTTTATACATAGTCTGTGACAATGGCCGTTACTCTGCCTAGGTAGAGTTGAGTAATTGTGACAGAACTCCATGAACCACAAAGCCCAAACTATTTACTCTCTTGCTTTTTATAGGGAAAAAAAATGCAGATCTCTGTTATAGAGAACTCTAGAATAAGAAATTGTTTGGGCTGACATAGAGAAAAAATATTTTAAAGACCTCACACAGTCAAAATCTACCCCTTCAGCACTGCTTTGTGCATCCACAAGCTCAGCCCAGTGGCTTTTCTTTTCTTTTCTTCTTTTCTTTTTTTCTGTCTTTTCTTTTCTTGTCTTTTTTCTTTTCCTTCTTTTCTTTTTTGTCCCCTCCACTTCCCTCCCCTCCCACCCCTCCTCTCCCTTCCCCTCCTCTTTTATCCTCTCCTCTCTTCTCTTCTCTTCCCTTCTCTTCTCTTCCCTTCTCTTCTCTTCTCTTCTCTTCTCTTCTCTTCTCTTCTCTTCTCTTCTCTTCTCTTCTCTTCTCTTCTCTTCTCTTC
>NW_022589734.1:1564988-1569828 GCF_004348235.1 Phoca vitulina
TCTCTTCTCTTCTCTTCTCTTCTCTTCTCTTCTCTTCTCTTCTCTTCCCTTCTCTTCTCTTCTTCTCTTCTCTTCTCTTCCCTTCTCTTTCTCTCTTATTTTCTTTCTTTTTTCTCAGAGCGAGAGATAGAGAGTCTGGGCATGCATGGTGAGGAGGGACAGAGGGAGAGGGAGAGATAGAATCTTAAGCATGTTCCATGCTTAGCGCAAGCATAACATGGGGTTGATCTTACAACCCACCCTGAGATCATGACCTGAGCTGAAATCAAGATTCGAAGGCTTAACTGACTGAGCCACCTAGGTGCCCCTGCCATTCTTTACATTTGACCTGGAGTCTGTCCCTCTCACAATGGAATCCAGGGTGTCTTCCAAGTTGGGGTACAGGAAGCCCCTGCCTGTTTGTAGTAGTTTGAGGAGTTCCACAGGCTCCCTCTGACCCCAATTTGTCTCCTCTTACTTTTTTCTTAGCCACATGAGAGTGTCTGTGTGGCTTGCTGTACAACTATGCAGGAAACATAGTAACTGGAGTAGAAGGAACAAAAGTGGGTGGAGTCTGCTTTGCTTCCCAGCCAGCTGTCTTTGCTTTATGCCTGCCACACTGGTGTCCCTGCCAGCAATGCTCTGAGTACCTGGATCCAGAACCAACGGCAACTGTAAGGTGCATGGGAGATGGAGGCCTTTTGTCCTCACCGTGCACAGAGCTTCCTGTGTGACAAGGTTGACCCTCCCTGGCTGTGAGTGTGCAGGGAGTCTGTTGGCTCTGGGGGGCAGTGGCTTGAAAACCAGCTTGCTCCTGTGCTCACATCCTCTTAGAGGGTGCCTGACTGAGAAATGGGATCAGTAGTTCTAGGCCATTTGTGACAGACATTCCTAAACCCAGGTAGGCCCCATTTATGCTGCTGAATGAACTCTGAAAAAGAAATTTCAGTGCAGGCAGACTTAAGGAAAATATACTAAAAAAGTGCATTTTTAAGATATAATTCGTGGATGAGGAATTTTGGTGAAATTTCCTTCCAATTCAGCCTATAGGACATTTCCTAAATTAGAAAAAATCTTGAACTAAAATTTGAAGGCTAGGTGAACATTGTTGCATGGACCTTCTTAACGAAATAGTAATCTTTGCTTGAGGAAAAAATGCCCTTATGCTGGGATTGGTTGGTTATTATAAATTTCCTATGAATGGCTTTGCTTTTATCATTAATCATTTCTGTGAATAGCTGTTTCCTTAACAACAAATGAGCAATCTATAAAATGGCATCAGTTTTATGTCCCTGAGTGAGAAAACACGCTTATACACATTGACCACTCCACTCCCCAGCCTTAGTCACTGAACTTCTGAGGACCTGAAATAGAGGATCCTTCATTTATAGACTGCACTTGTTTTTAAAACGTTTGTTCTCAACAGACACATGAAAAAGTGCTCAACATCGCTCGGCATCAGGGAAATCCAAATCAAAACCTCAATGAGATACCACCTCACACCAGTCAAAATGGCTAAAATTAACAAGTCAGGAAATGACAGATGTTGGCAGGGATGTGGAGAAAGGGGAACCCTCCTACATTGTTGGTGGGAATGCAAGCTGGTGCAGTCACTCTGGAAAACAGTATGGAGGTTCCTCAAAAAGTTGAAAATAGAGCTACCCTATGACCCAGCAATTGCACTACTGGGTATTTCCCCAAAGATACAAATGTAAGGATCCAAAGGGGTACGTGCACCCCAATGTTTATAGCAGCAATGTCCACAATAGCCAAACTATGGAAAGAGCCAAGATGTCCATCGACAGATGAATGGATAAAGAAGAGGTGGTATATATATACAATGGAATATTATGCAGCCATAAAAAGGAATGAAATCTTGCCATTTGCAATGACGTGGATGGAACTGGAGGGTGTTATGCTGAGCAAAATAAGTCAATCAGAGAAAGACATGTGTCATATGATCTCACTGATATGAGGAATTCTTAATCTCAGGAAACAAACTGAGGGTTGCTGGAGTGGTGGGGGGTGGGAGGGATGGGGTGGCTGGGTGATAGACATTGGGGAGGGTATGTGCTATGGTGAGCGCTGTGAATTGTGTAAGACTGATGAATCACAGACCCGTACCTCTGAAACAAATAATACATTATATGTTAAAAAAAAAAAAAGAAGATAGTAGGAAGAGAAAAATGAAGGGGGGAAATCAGAGGGGGATACGAACCATGAGAGACTATGGACTCTGAGAAACAAACTGAGGGTTCTAGAGGGGAGAGGGCTGGGGGCATGGGTTAGCCTGGTGATGGGTATTAAAGAGGGCACATATTGAATGGAGCACTGGGTGTTATACGCAAACAATGAATCAAGGAACACTACATCAAAAACTAATGATGTAATGTATGGTGATTAGCATAACATAATAAAATAAAATTAAAAAACAAAACAAAACAAAACAAAAAGTTTGTTCTCATTGTAGTTTTGCTATGTATGAACTCTGTATAAAGCATATGAAAGCAAAAGCACCAGGCTCCCTGATTCCCTCATCCAGCAGGCATTATGTTTCATTGGGTGGGGCTCCTGACAAGCTATGTGGGGTCATATACGGCATGCTCAACAGGCAGCCACAGCTGGGTGTTGCAGAATCGGCATGTAAAGATGGTGATTCTGCTGCCATAACTACTAACATGCAGTTGGTGACCAAAAGGGACAGTTAATTCTAGTAAGAAGAACCCTCCTTCTTCTCTTTTCCAACTTTAAAAACAAATATGTCCCATTTCCAGCCAGCCAGCTTCCACAACTGGCCTCACCTACTTGAGTGGCCATGCATTTTAAACTACTCTCCCTGGAGGCCTGAGGTGTTGTTGAGTCATTCATGCTCTCTGAGCTCCAGATGCCATGTCCAATGCTGTGATTGGGAAGAGAAGGTAAGACTTTGTTGTATGTCTTCATACCTGTGACTACAGCAAGTGTCTCAAACTCCAGGATTTTATCAAATTCATGAGTTAGACTAGGGACTGGCAAACTGCCTCTCAGGCCAAATCCATCTTGCTGCTTGTTTTGTAAATAATGTTATATTGGAACACAGCCAAGCTCATGTGTTTACATATTGTCTATGGCTGCTTTGATTGCTGCTTTCCCTCTACCATGGCTTGCTTGGGTAGCTGCCACAGACACCTTACAATTTGCAATGCCCAAAATATTTACTATTGGGCCTTTTACAGAAAAAGTTTGTCAACCCCTGACCTAGGGTAATGCTGAAGAGTAACTCAAGGTCATCTGATGCTGTATGTAAAAGGTCAGTGATCCCATGTATAGATCTCTCCAGTTCATACTCAACAGTTACTCCTATCAGAGCATGCCTGGAAAAGAAACTTATTTGATGAAGTGAACATAAAAAAAATCCATTATGTGCAATGTTTTCTAATCTTTATCTGTTTTACTTCTGCAAATGCAATTATCAGTATTGCTTCCATCTAGGTATGACATCAGTTACAATGATCCTCAGGTTATTTTAAGGACTCAGAGACTTTTCCAATTCAACCAAATCTTTCTTCCCTTCTCTTTGGGTCTTTTGCCTCTGTTGAAGTTTTTTTCATCACTTCCCTTTAATTTTTTCCCCACCATTCTATGCTCCCACCTTCATTGTTTCTCATGCCCTACTAGTTTATGCAGTGCTCACATTATAAACTTTAGCACTCGGGAAGAGGAGAGTATGTTCACAGAAATGGGTGCCTGATTTACAGGTATTTTGCTTAGAGAGCATTCAATAGTTAGGAGACTTGGATGCTGGTTTCACCACTGTCACTAACTAGCAGTGTGACCCAAACCAGTCTCATTAGGAAGAGTTGTAATGATTTTCAAACCAATGATTCTAGGTTCCAAAGCATGAGACAAAGTGAAACCTAGTCCCTTTGTATCATTCTTGTTTTTTAAAAAAGAGAGTAAATTCCTGAATTGTGATTCTATTTCTTTTTTAGTTTTTTAAATTTTTGTGTGATTCTATTTCTATAAATACTGATTTTTTAAAAATTTTAAATTCCAGTATAGTTAATATACACATATTATTTATATTATATACATATATTAGTTTCAGGTGTACAATATTGTGATTCAGCTATTTCATACATCATCCGGTGCTCATCATTACAAGCTTTCTCCTTAATCCTCATCACTTATTTCACCCTTCTCCCTCCCACCTCCCCTCTGGTAACCAGCAGTTTGTTCCTAGAGTTGAGAGGCTCTTCTTACAGGACACCTGGGTAATTCATTGGTTAAACTTCTGCCTTCAGCTCAGGTCATGATCCCGGGGTCCTGGGATTGAGCCTCATATCGGGATCCCTGCTCAGTGAGGAGTCTGCTTCTGCTTTTCCCTCTCCCTCTGCCCCACCCCCTCTCCTGCTCGCTCTCTCTCTCTCTGTCTCTCACCCTCTCCCAAATAAATAAATAAATAAATAATTGTTAAAAAAAAAAAAAGAGGCTCTTTCTTGGTTTGCCTATTGGTTTCTTTTCCTTTGCTCCATTGTTTTGTTTCTTTTATATATATATATTTTATTATTATGTTATGTTAATCACCTTACATTACATCATTCGTTTTTTTATGTATATTTTACCACAATTTTTTTTTATTATGTTATGTCAATCAGCAAACATTACATCATTAGTTTTTGATGTAGTGTTCCACGATTCATTGTTTGCATATAACACCCAGTGCTCCATGCAGAACCTGCCCTCTTTAATACCCATCACCAGGCTAGAACCCTCAGTTTGTTTTTCAGAGTCCATCGTCTCTCATGATTTGTCTCCCCCTCCGATTTCCCCCTCTTCATTCTTCCCCTCCTGCTATCTTCTTCTTCTTCTTTTTTTTTTT
>NW_022589734.1:1574828-1631205 GCF_004348235.1 Phoca vitulina
TAAAGTATCATATCATCTGCCAAGAGTGAGAGTTTGACTTCTTCTTTGTTGATTCGGATGCCTTTTATTTCTTTTTGTTGTCTGATTGCTGTGGCTAGGACTTCTAATACTATGTTGCATAACAGTGGTGATAGTGGACATCCCTGCCATGTTCCTGACCTTAGGGGGAAAGTTCTCAGTTTTGTGTGAACATCATTGAGAATGATGTTCGCTGTGGGTTTTTCATAGATGGCTTTTATGATATTGAGGTATGTACCCTCTATCCCTATACTCTGAAGAGTTTTGATCAAGAAAGGATGCTGTACTTTGTCAAATGCTTTTTCTACATCTATTGAGAGGATTATATGGTTCTTGTTCTTTCTTTTATTAATGTTTTGTATCACGTTGATTGATTTGCAGATGTTGAACCAACCTTGCAGGCCAGGGATAAATCCTACTTGGTCGTGGTGAATAATCCTTTTAATGTACTGTTGGATCCTATTGGCTAGTATTTTGGTAAGAATTTTTGCATCCATATTCATCAAGGATATTGGTCTGTAATTCTCCTTTTTGGTGGGGTCTTTGTCTGGTTTGGGGATCAAGGTAATGGTGGCCTCATAAAACGAGTTTGGAAGTTTTCATTCCATTTCTATTTTTTGGAACAGTTTCAGAAGAATGGGTATTAATTCTTCTTTAAATGTTTGGTAGAATTCCCCTGGGAAGCCATCTGGCCCTGGGCTCTTGTTTGTTGGGAGATTTATGAATACTGCTTCAATTTCCTTGCTGGTTATAGGTCTGTTCAGGTTTTCTGTTTCTTCCTGGTTCAGTTCTGGTAGTTGATACATCTCTAGGAATGCATCCATTTCTTCCAGGTTATCTAATTTGCTGGCATAGAGTTGCTCATAATATGTTTTAGAATTGTTTGTATTTCTTAGGTGTTGGTTGTGATCTCTCCTCTTTCATTCATGATTTTGTTGTTTTGGGTCATTTCTCTTTTCTTTTTGATAAGTCTGGCTGGGGATTTATCAATCTTGTTCATTCTTTCAAAGAACCAGCTCCTAGTTTCGTTGATCTGTTCTACTGTTCTTTTGGTTTCTCTTTCATTGATTTCTGCTCTGATCTTTATTATTTCTCTTCTCCTGCCGGGTTTAGGCTTTATTTGCTGTTCTTTCTCCAGCTCCTTTAGGTGTAGGGTTAGGTTGTGTATTGGAGACCTTTCTTGTTTCTTGAGAAAGGCTTGTATTGCTATATACTTTCCTCTTAGGACTACCTTTGCTGCATCCCAGAGATTTTGAACAGTTGTGTTTTCATTTTCATTTGTTTCCATGAATTTTTTTAATTCTTCTTTAATTTCCTAGTCGACCCATTCATTCTTTAGTAGGTTGCTCTTTAGCCTCCATGTATTTGAGTTCTTTCCAATTTTCCTCTTGTGATTGAGTTCTAGTTTCAAAGCACTGTGGTCCAAAAATATGCAGGGAATGATCCCAATCTTTTGGTACTGGTTGAGACCTGATTTGTGACCCAGGGTGTGATGTATTCTGGAGAATGTTCCATGGGCACCAGAGAAGAATGTGTATTTTGTTGCTTTGGGTTGGAATGTTCTGAATATATCTGTGAAGTCCATTCGTTCCAGTGTGTCTTTTAAAGTCTTTATTTCCTTGTTGATCTTTTGCTTAGATGATCTGTCCATTTCAGTGAGGGGAGTTTTAAAGTCCCCCACTATTATTGTATTGTTGTTGATGTGTTTCTTTGCTTTTGTTTTAATTGGCTTATATAAGTGGCTGCTCCCATGTTAGGGGCATAGATATTTACAATTGTTAGATCTTCTTATTGGATAGACCCTTTAAGTAGGATATAGTGTCCTTCCTCATCTGTTATTATAGTCTTTGGTTTATTTTATTTTATTTTTTATTTATTTTTTTAAAAGATTTTATTTATTTATTTGAGAGACACAGAATGAGAGACAGAGAGAGCACATGAGAGGAGGTAGGGTGAGAGGGAGAAGCAGGCTCCCCGCTGAGCAGGGAGCCTGATGCGGGGCTCAATCCCAGGACCCTGGGATCATAACCTGAGCCGAAGGCAGACGCTTAACCAACTGAGCCACCCAGTCGCCCTTATAGTCTTTGATAAAATCTAATTTGTCTGATATAAGGATTGCCACCCCAGCTTTCCTTTGGTGTCCATTAGCATGGTAAATGGTTTTCCACCCCCTCACTTTCAATCTGGGGGTGTCTTTGGGTCTAAAATGAGTCTCTTGCAGACAGCATATCGATGGGTCTTGTTTTTCAATCCAATCTGATAGCCTGTGTCTTTTGATTGGGGCATTAGCCCATTTACATTCAGGGTAACTATTGAAAGATAGGAATTTCATGCCATTGTATTGCCTGTAAGGTGACTGTTACTGTATATTGTCTGTGTTCCTTTCTGGTCTATGTTGCTTTTAGGCTCTCTCTTTGCTTAGAGGACCCCTTTCAATATTTCTTGTAGGGCTGGTTTTGTGTTTGCAAATTCCTTTAGTTTTTTTTGTCCTGGAAGCTTTTTATCTCTCCTTCTATTTTCAATGACAACCTAGCTGGATATAGTATTGTTGGCTGCATATTTTTCTCGTTTAGTGCTCTGAATATATCCTGCCAGTCCTTTCTGGCCTGCCAGGTCTCTGTGGATAGGTCTGTTGCCAATCTAATGTTTCTACCATTGTAGGTTACAGATGTCTTCTCCCGAGCTGCTTTCAGGATTTTCTCTTTGTCTCTGAGACTCGTAAGTTTTACTATTAGATGTCGGGGTGTTGACCTATTTTTTTGAAATTGAGAGGGGTTCTCTGTGCCTCCTGGATTTTGATGCCTGTTTCCTTCCCCAAATTAGGGAAGTTCTCTGCTATAATTTGCTCCAATATACCTTCTGCCCCTCTCTCTCTTTCTTCTTCTTCTGGGATCCCAATTATTTTAATGTTGTTTCGTCTTATGGTATCACTTATCTTACTCGAATTCTGCCCTCGTAATCCAGTAGTTGTTTATCTCTCTTTTTCTCAGCTTCTTTATTTTCCATCATTTGGTCTTCTATATCACTAGTTCTGTCTTCTGCCTCATTTATCCTAGCAATTAGAGCCTCCATTTTTTATTGCACCTCATAATTAGCCTTTTTGATTTCAACTTGGTTAGATTTTAGTTCTTTTATTTCTCCAGAAAGGGTTTCTCTAATAACTTCCATGCTTTTTTCAAGCCCAGCTAGTATCTTTAAAATCGTGATTCTGAACTCTAGTTCTGATATCTTACTAATGTCCGTATTGATTAGGTCCCTGGCAGTCGGTACTACCTCTTGTTCTTTTTGTTGAGGTGATTTTTTCTGTCTTGTCATTTTGTCTTCCAGAAAGTGCTCGCTTTACTGTTCAGAGAGTTGTTGTTATTCTTTCCTTCGATCTCCTGTTGAGTTCGTAAGTGTTCAGAATGGTTTGATCCCTATCCAGCTGAATTCCTGGGACCAGGTGAAATCCAGGTCTCCTACTCCTCTGCCATCTTGCTCCTCCCCCCATTGTTTTGTTTCTTAAATTCCACGTATGAGTGAAATCATATGGTATTTGTCTTTCTCTGCCTGATTTATTTTGTTTAGCATTGTACTCTCTAGATTCATCCATGTTGTTGCAAATGGCAAGATTTCATTTTTTTTTGATGGTTGAGCAATATTCTATTGTGTGCATATATATATATATAAGTTCTTTATATATTTTGTACATTAACTCTTTCTTAGATATGTCATTCGCAAATATCTTCTCCCATTCAGTAGGTTATTTTTTAGGTTTGTTGATTGTTTCTTTCACTGTACAGAAGCTTTTTATTTTGATGTAGTCCCAGTAGTTTATTTTTGCTTTTGTTTTCCTTGCCTTGGGAGACATATCTAGAAAAGTGTTGCTTGGGCCCATGTCAGAGACATTACTGCCTGTGTTCTCTTCTAGGATTTTATGGTTTCAGGTCTCACCTTTAAGTCTTTAATCCATTTTGAGTTTATTTTTGCATATAGTTAAGAAAGTAATCTAGTTTCATTCTTTTGCATGTAGTTAACCAGTTTTCCAAACACTGTTTGTTGAAGAGATTGTCTTTTTCCCATTGCATATTCTTTCCTGCTCTGTTGAAGATTAATTGACCATATAGTTGTGAGTTTATTTCTGGGTTTTCTATTCTGTTCCGTTGATCCATGTGTCTATTTTTGTGCCAGTACCACACTGTTTTGATTACAGCTTTGTAGTATAACTTGAAATCTGGAATTCTGTTATCTCCAGTTTTGTTTCAAGATTGGTTTGGCTATTTTTTTTTCTTTTTTTTTGGTGGTTCCATACAAATTTTAGGATTGTTTCACAAAAATTTTGTGAAAAATGCTGTTGGTATTTTGATAGGGATTGCACTAAATGTGTAGATTGCTTTTGGTAGTATTTTAACACTATTTGTTCTCCCAACCCATGAGCATGGAATGTCTCCATTTCTTTGTGTCATCTTCAGTTTTTTAGTTTATAGTTTATAGTTTATTTTATAGTTTATAGTTTTCAGAATACAGGTCTTTCACCTCCTTGGATAAGTTTATTCCTAGGTATCTTATTGTTTTTGGTGCAATTATGAATGGGATTAATTCTTTAATTTCTTTTTCTGCTGCTTCATTATTTGTGTATAGATATGCAATAGATTCCTGTACATTGATTTTTGTATCTTGTGACTTTACTGAAATCGTGTATCAGTTCTAGCAATTTTTTGTTGGAGTCTTTTGGATTTTCTATATATAGTATCATGTCATCTACAACTAGTGTAAGTCTTATTTCTTTCTTACTGATTTGGATGCCTTTCATTTCTTTTTGTTGTTTGACTGTTGTGGCTAGGATTTCTAGTACTATGTTGAATAAAAGTGAAAGTGGACATTCTTGTCTTGTTCCTGACCTTAGGGGAAAAGCTCTCAGTTTTTCCCCATCAAGGATGATGCTAGCTGTGTGTTTTTCATATATGGACTTTATTACATTGAGGTATGCTCCCTCTTAATCTACTTTTTTGAGGGCTTTTATCATGAATGGATGTGGCACTGGGTCAAATGCTTTTTCTGGGTCTATTGAAATGATCACATGGCTCTTATCCTTTCACTTATTCATGTGATGTATCACATTGATTGATTTCTGAAGATTGAACCATTCTTGCATCCTAGGGATAAATCCCACCTGATCATGGTGTATGATTTTTAACGTATTTTTGGATTTGGTTTGCTAGTATTTTGATGAGGATTTTTGTATCTATTGGCCTGTAGTTCTGTTTTTGTTTTTGTTTGTTTGTTTTTGTCTTTTTTTTTTTTTGTGGTGTGTTTATCTGGTTTTATATCAGTGTAATGCTGGCCTCATAGAATGAATTTGAAAGTTTTTCTTCCTCTCCTATTTTTTGGAATAGTTTGAGAAGAATAGGTATTAACTCTTCTCTAAATGTTTGGTAAAATTCCCCTGGGAAGCCATCTGGTCCTGAACTTTTGTTCATTGGGAGTTTTTTGATTCCTGATTCAATTTCCTTGCTGCTTGTCAGTCTGTTCAAGTTTTCTATTTCTTCCTGTTTCAGGTTTGGTAGTTTATATATTTCTAGGAATTTATGCATTTCTTCTGGGTTGTCCAATTTTTTGGCATATAATTTTTCATAATATTCTCTTACAATTGTTTTTATTTTTGCAGCATTGGTTGTTATTTCTCCTCTTTCATTTGTGATTTTATTTGAGTCTTTTCTCTCTCTCTCTCTCTTTTTGATGAATCTGGCTAGAGGTTTATCAATTTTGTTGATTTTTCAAAGAACCAGCTCCTGATTTCATTGATCTGTTTTATTGTTTTTTTAGTTTCTATATCACTTATTTCTTCTCTAATCTTTATTATTTCATTCTCTCTGCTGGTTTTGGGGTTTTTTTGTTCTTCTTTTTCTAGCTGTTTTAGGTGTAAGTTTGGGTTGTTTATTTGAGATTTTTCTTGCATCTTGAAGTAGGCCTATATTCCTATAAAATTCCCTCTTAGGACAGCCTTTGCTGCATCCCAGAGGTTTTTGGACTCTTATGTGTTTATTTTTATTTGTTTCCATGTTCTTTTTTATTTCTTCTTTGGTTTCTTGGCTAACCCATTAGCTGTTTTGTAGCATGTCATTTAATATCCACATATTGGTGCTCATTCCAGATTTTTTTCTTGTGGCTGATTTCCAGTTTCATAGTGTTATGATCAGAAAAGATGCATGGTCTGATATCCAATCTTATTGAATTTGTTGAGAATTGTTTTATAGGTGAATATGTGATCTATTCTGGAGGATATTCCATGTGCACTTGAAAAGAATCTGTATTCTGCTGTCTTAGGGTAGAATGTTCTGAATATATCAGTTAAATCCATCTGGTCCAGTATGTCATTCAAAGTCATTGTTTCCTTGTTGATTTTCTTTTTAATCTGTCCATTGATGTAAGTGGGGTGTTAAAGTCCCCTACTATTATTGTATTACTATAAATTAGTTCTCTTGTATTTGTTATTAACTGTTTTACATATTTGGATGCTCTTATGTTTGGTGTATAAATATTTACAATTGTTACATCTTCTTGTTGGATTATCCCCTTTATTAATATATAGTATCCTTTGTCTCTTTTTACAGCCTTGTTTTAAAGTCTAGTTTGGCAGATGTAAGTATTGTTACTCTGACTTTCTCTTGACATCCATTCACATGATAAATATTTCTCTGTCTCCTCACTTTCAATCTGCAGGTGTCTTTAGGTCCAAAATGAGTCTCTTGTAGGCAGCATATACATGGGCCTTATTTTTTAGTCACTCTGCTACCCTATGTCTTTTGATTAGAGCATTTAGTTCATTTACATTCAAAGTAATTATTGATAGATATGTATTTATTGCCATTTTGTTACTTGTTTTGTGGTTGTTTTTCTAGTTTTTCTCTGATCCTTTCTTTTCTTGCCTTCTTTCATGGTTTGCTGGTTTTCTTTAGCAATATACTTGAATTTCTTTATCTTTATTCTTTGCATTATCTATTAGTGGTTTTTGATTTGTCATTACTATTAAGTTTGTATATGTTATCTTCTGCAATAGCAGTCTATATTAAGTTGATGGTCGTTTAAGTTCAAACTCATTCTTTATTCCTCTTCCTCCCCATATTTTAGATGTATGGTGTCTTATATTACATCCTTTTATTTTGTGAATCTTTATACTGATTTTTTACAGAAATACTTATTTTTATTGCTTTAGCATTTCCTACTTTTTATACTCTCACTTATGGTCTTAACTTTCCACTCAAAAAGTCTCCTTTAATATTTCTTGTAGGGCTCATTATTGGTCATGGACTCCTTTAGTTTTTGTTTGTCTGAGAAACTCTTTATCTCTCCTTCCATTCTGAATGACAGCCTTTATGGATGGAATATTCTTGTCTGCAGATTTTTCCTATTCAGCATGTTGAATATATCATGCCTCTCCCTTCTAGCCTGCAAAGATTTTGCTGAAAAATCTGCTTACAGCTTTATTGGGTTTCCCCTGTATGTAACTGTCTTCTTTTCTTTTGCTGATTTTAAAATTATCTCTTTATCATTAATTTTTGTCATTTTGAATACTATCTGTCTTGGTGTGGACCTCCTTTAGTTGATTTTGTTGGGGAATTTCTGTGCCTCCTGGATCTGGATATCTGTTTCCTTCCCCAGATTAGGGAAGATTTCAGCTGTCATTTCTTCTGATAAATGTTCTGCCTACTTTTTCTCTCTTGTCTCCTTCTGGGACTCCTATAATGTGAATGCTATTACACTTGATGGAGTCACTGAGTTTCCTAAGTCTATTCTCACTTTGCATAATTCCTTTTTCTCTTATTTGTTCATCTTGATTACTTTCCATCATTCTGTCTTCTAATTCATTAATTCATTTTTCTGTTTCTTCCAGCCTATTTATTCCATCAAATGTATTTTTAATTTCATATATTATATTCTTCATTTCTTATGTTACTTATCTTTCTTAAGGGTCTCATTGATGTCCTCCGCTTTTTTCTCAAGTCCAGTGAATATTTTTTATGATCATTACTTTAAATTCTCCATCAGAGGTGTTACATATATCTTTTTCACTTACGTCTCTTGCTATGGTTTTGCCATGTTTTTTCATTTGTGATGTATTTGTCTGTCTCCTCATTTTAACTATCTGTCTGTTTCTGTGTGTTAGGGAAGTCAGCTATGTCTCTTGCTGTTGGAAGTAGTAGGCAGGATGTACACTTTTAATGATGTGGCACTGGTCCTCCTCCCCCTGGGTTGCCACTGAAGAGAGTGGGGTCTGCTGGGGAGCTCTGTAAAGCTTCAGTGGGAGGGGTGTGCAGTTTTAACAAAGTGCACATGTCCTCTGTGGAGGTCAGAGCTGCAGTGTTGGCAAGGTTTGTGTGGGTCTTCTAGGACAGGGGATCCATAGCACTGGGACTGAGGCAGGTTTGTGTGGAGGGGGTGGGGCATGGTATAAACAAATTATATAGTGGGTTCCAGTGCCATGTTAGTTCCCACAGGTGGCTGCATGTTTATGATGAGGGGTAGGGAAGGGAAATGGCACCGACCAGCTCCTTTGTTCTTGGAGTAGTCCCTTAGCAAACCCTGAGAATAATAACTAACACTCCTTCCTATAAGCCCCAGGTACCTTTCAAACTGCTGCTTCCAAGCTGTATCTCCAGGGGCTATTTGCTGTGCTATCTCTTTTAAAGGCAAGGGCTCATCTTCCTATTGTCATTTGGGCTCTCTCAGAATTGAGCCCACTGATTTTTAAAATTCCAGGCTTTCAGTCTTGGTGGTTATAAGCAATCACGAAATTCAGCCCCTCTGATTTTCGAAACCAAATGCTATGGGGATTTCTCTTCTCCTTGTGGGCTCCTCAATGTGCTAGTCCATTTCTTGCCCCTCTCCATATCTGTGGCTCCTTCTCTCTGGTGGTCAGACCTGTGGGATTTAGGCTCCCACTGAGCCCTCACCCTTCCTACCCACTTTGGTATGGCTTCTTCTCTATATTTAGTTGTGGAGTTTGTTAGGCCAGCCTTTGGGTCTTCTTCTGGGTGATTTGCTCTGATGGGAGTGTTATCTAGTTCTATCTGTGGGACGAGGTGAGTTTAGGGTCCTTCCATTCCACCATCTTCCCTTGAAGTCATCTGTGAATATTTATGAGTAAAAATAAACCTGCATTTCAAAATTAAAATTTCTACATTATTCAGTGAGTATCTATTAGATACCCACTGCATTACTTAGTTTGGCCTATGCCACATATAAATAAATCCCAATGTTTCTGCAGCTGCTGGTACTATTGGTGGGGGAGGGGAAGATGTCGCTTCCTCATTTGGCCCCACCATCATCACCCGTGAATGGAGAAGGGGATTGCACATGGGAGATTTTATGGCCAAGTCCAGAAATGATGTACATCATATCCTTCTATACATGCTCTGGTTTCATGTCACATAGCCCCAGACAAAGTACAGAAGTCTGGACAGAAGAGCTTAGCTGTGAACCCACAACAAGAGGGGAAAGCTGGGCAGGATCTGCCATACCTGTTATGTGTCCAATTGATAACAGATGTTGATGGGTTTATAGACATGAACCAGATGGGATTCTTATGAAGATTCATCTAGAATCAGGAGCCTGCAGCTGAATACAGGAGTTAGGTTCTGTCTCTTGCCATAATTTGTTTCTGAGTCTGAAGCACACTTTCTGTAAATAATTTTGAAGTTCATTGTTGGGAGGGTTGCAACCCATGTTGCAATGAATCGGTAATGATTCTCTTATTTCTCTGCAAATCTTAATTGGTATTTCATCTTAAGCCATTGTGCCCCTTACTAAACTCATGTCTTTCAACCTCAAATCTACTTTTCTTCCTTGCTCTGTTAGTACTAGGGCTGGTACTACATTTCACATTTGCCTTGTGGCTCCTTGTTAGGTCCTAACAACAAGGGGTGCTTAAAAGAAATTGCAACTAGAGGAGGCCAATGGGACTTTTTCTTTTCTGTGGTTAATTGTTCTTTTTCTTACCACCCCCACCAGCGGTGGCCAGTTGCATCCTTTGACTTTCTGTTGCATTACCAGACCAGCTTCACTGTGTCTCTCAGATGTACCAGCTCCATCCAGGCAGTATTCTCTCTTTGGTCTGAGTCCCAACTCAGCAGGGCTCCTTCCTTTCAGCCTGTGAAGTATTGAGAACTCCAACCTCTTTTTTCTGTGTCCACAGACCAGGCTGCTCCCTGCAGTTACTACTTCTGAGTTACAAAAGTGCTCCATTTTTGCCTCTTAAGTCCCAATACCTACAGAACAAAGTTCCTGTATTAAATTCCCTCTGTCAAATTCGCTAGTGTGATTTCAATTTTTCTGACTGGACCCTGACTAATACAACCATATTACAACTAAAAGTATATATTAAATGGTGACTCTTGCATTTTATTAGCTTTTTCAAGACCATTTGAGTAACCCAGGTTGGTATTCATCCTGCAAAGTGCTGATCAGTTCTGAAAACTGTTCCTAAGCAAATGCATTTTCCCTTATTTTAGCACATGAAATTGATTTATTAGAATAAGAAAATCAGAACTGATTAAGAAGAATTCATTGAAATGCATATACTCATAAACTTAAGGTTAGCTACTTATTGCAGAAAATATTTTCTGCATAGTTTAGAAATATCAAATATAAATTTGATATATAAATAAATATTTATATATTTATATAAATATTTTTAAATATTTCAAATATAAATATAAATTTGTCTATTCCCTCTCCCCTTTTTTGGTTTGAAAACTAAAATCAGATTCAGTGCAAGTAATCTTATATTAATGGCCTTTATAAACTAATGAGATATTAATGTAAACACAAAAGCTTTATTCTTAAATTTAAACAGATCACAATTAATGTATTTTGCATGTTAATTTTTTTTATTTTGTAGATAGTGTCAACATTTTATGTGGAAAAACCTCCCCTCCCCTATCTATTTGTATATATGTAGTTTGTCCCACTTGCTCCCTTTCCCTCAGTTCCTATTGGTAGCTACTGTACCTTTTGTCTGCATATCCCCCTCTCCTCTTCCTGGGCAAAGTGCCCCTCTTCTTGCCATGAGTATGCCACCCACACACCTGTTAGGATCCTTACCAGGCTGCACTGGGATAATCTCTTAAGGAATGTCTATCTTAATAGAACTTCTTTGGGCCTGGATTGGCTTCAATAATCTTTGTATATTGTAGCATGTTGTCTGCCCCTCAGATGCTCAGTGAAGGTTTGTTGAGACCCACTGCAGGGTCTTTAGCCAGGTTCCTCACTTACATGAGAAGAGTAAGGCCTCTAGCTTAGTGCTCACAAGCCAAGTGGTGGCATATGCACATCCCACAATAGAGATCTGATAGGTTCTAAGTCACCATCACCTTCCATGCCCTGAACCTCCTGTGCCACAGTACCCAGGCAGGAGGCAGAGGATGAGATAAAAGCATTGCAGCACCTAGTGTGTGAACACAAACACACTGGGGTCTTTCTGTGCCCTTGTGCTGGGATTTGAACGTGGGTGAATGCCAATGGGTGGTGTTTGTACAGCCAGAATGTGTTGGATAAGCCCTCTTTTTTAATCAAACTGAGAAGATCCAGAGGGCTGCTTTATCTGCCTCCACCAATTTTAGGACTCCCCTATCTGTGGGTCCCTGGGAGCCCACCAGGAGTCTGTGAGATAGACAGAAACTGGGGAAAAGGATGTTTTTCTCTTTCTTTCCAAGTAAATGACCTGTGATGGAAAGTCCAGTCCTGCCCCGTCTCTGTTTTTGAGCCTAAGACATTTGCCCTTTCTCTGAGTCCCTCAAACAACTCCTTTTATTGCCTGAAGTTTCATTAGTAATAGAAACTGTTTTTGCAGATAGCTGCTTTGAGGGTTACACATACTGTTTTAAGGTTGCTTGAGATTTAGACTGGCATGACTGATATTTTTACTAATGTTGGAATTTAATTGAAATACTTAGTTTATTGGCACTAGTTAATCCAAGTTATTTTTTCCTAGTTAAGGAACATGCCAAAAGCTGTAATTTGATCATTTTTATATGAACTAAAATAGATTTTGGCTCCAGGATGGGAGCAGGGACAAAGATTTTATTCCCTTTCAAAATTGGCCTGACAGTTTAACTAGCAAAGTTAACAGAAATGAGAAGAAAGAAATTTCACAGGAAAAAAAAAAGCTATGAAAATCCTGAGATGTTTTCATAGAAACCTGCCTGGGGAAGCAGTTTGAAGCAATCTGCAGCTCCCTGCATGGGATGCTCTCAAGCATGTCTCTCCATGACGGCACAACTGCCCAGTCCTTGAGTTGGGTCACAGCAGAGGTGGGAAAGCCCAGTGGTAACTGAGCCAACCTAAAGAGGCAGTGGCAGAGTCCCTTTTTTTGTGTCCTACAGGGAGGGTACCAAGGCTTTGCTCCCAGCATGTTCCAGATGGGGCAAGTGTTCCATGCCAGGGCTACCAGCTTACTAGCCCAGCACTGCCTCCTCCCGTATCCCCCCCGGGAACTGCAGCCAGAATCTGTTCTCAGTCACAGGAGTGGAATGTGCTCCTCTAACGAACAGGCTTCCATTCAGCCTGTATTTAGTGACCACATGCAAGGCCAGTTACCGACTAGGGGCAGGAAACTGTTAATGGTGAAAAAAAAAAATAGACACAATCCCTGTCCTCAAAATATTTACTGCTTAGTTGGACATATAATACATGCACCCATTAAAATTTAGGTTATGATAGAAGTTAAATAGCAATCCAAGACTTCCAGACAAAAGATATCACTAGGAGATAGCTGATTAGCTGCCAGATAAATGTCATAGATACATATGACTTTTAAGGAGGGAAAGACAAGGGACTGCCAGGGCAACTACAAGGATCCATCATGTATCAATCGCTTCTTTATACAATTCTCTCAAGTATTGAAAGTCAATGAAAGTGCCTCAATACCAAACAGTTCTGCAGTGCTAACTTGAGATTGTTTCAGGGCTAGGTGACATCAGCCCATCACCATCAGCACCATCTCCATCAGCATCTTCACCCTGAACATAATCATTGTCACCACCATCACCTCCTCTATTAATCAACATTTATACTTGGTGCCCCTCTGCCAGCCTGTGCAAGGTGTGAGCAGATTCCTTTGACGCTGAAGGCATCTAACAAGCCCAGGGGTCCCCAGCTTTCTGCTCTTGCTTTCACATGCTGGCATAAGTTTTGCTGACATTGTTTTAAGAAAAGACTTGAACATATGAAGCATTGCTGCCTGGGTTCAAATCCTGGCTCATTCTCCAATTCATCACATGTGGTTCTTATACTTTAGCAGTGACAAAAATATTTTCTCCTTCCCTACTTACAGGGATATGGCAGATATTAATTATTAATAAAACAAAGTTTGTGAAGGGCTTGGAAAGCACTTTTTAAACACAAAGCATCATTATCCTTGTGGATCCTGGGACTTTATAATTTTTTACATAAGATTCAACAAATGCTTTAAACAAAATGCCTTCTTCCTCTAATGAAAACCACTCAAAAGTATTCAGTTTACCCAACCAAAAAAGTGCTATACTTTCCAATGAACATGCCTTCATGAGTGACAGGGGGGTAAGGCAGTTCTGAGCAGGTGGTCTACATAGCTGGTCAAGGGACTGGAGTCAGCTCTGGCTCTCTGACTAGTTTTAGGTGGGAAGTTTGGAGGATACAGATAAACTGCTATGTGAGAGCCAGGACGGTCTTCCACTTTATGAATAGTCTGTGAAGCATCAGCTTCCTGCTTGGTGTTTAGGTACTTGGCAGGTAGCTCTGTGCTCATAGGTCTGGGGCCAATGGTAGCCTCTGGAGGGCCATGAGAATCTTGATTGTTCTCATTTTACTCTTCATATAGTTGCTTGATGGGTAAGAAGTCTAGCAGCAAGTGTTTCTTGAAGGCCAGATTTTAAAATTTTCTGCAAAAATATTTAGAGGTGTTTATACTGAATTGTCTGAAGGAAGTATTGGAAACTTGGCACTGCTTAAGTCTGGTATTGTTTTGTTCTAATGTAGGTTCTGGCAAAGAACATGCTGATGTGATCTGGCCTCAGTCTACCTTATTTTGTCTCTAAACCAGTGATCTTTTTCTTTCAACTTTCTTTTTTTTTTTATTTGAATATAGCTAACACACAATGTTACATTAGTTTCAGGTGTACATCTTCATGATTTGACCAGTTTATACATTATGCTATGTTCACCACAAGTGTAGCCGCCATCTGTCCTGTTAAATCGCTGCCACAGTATCCCCTAGCTGTATTCCTTATGCTGTGCCTTTTATTCCCATGACTTATTCATTCCATAACTGGTGATTTTTAGCTTTCCCCTCATCCCCCTTCCTATACATCCTGAGTTCCAATTGTTCTAGGGGACTTACGTCTCAGGAATGGATGCTACTTTTCCTGCCTCTAGGTTTGCTCCAGATTCTTCTCCCATTCTTTCCCCCCTCCACTGTGTGCAGGGAAATGCCTGTCTTGTCCTCTGGCTTCTAGGTGGGAAGGCACTGACTGGAGACTAGTGGGTCTCCCATTCACTGCATAGGCGAGAAGCCAGCGGGTTTTTCTCCCCCACCCCCTACCTGGGGTATCTTTAACTGTGTCTTTTTCATGGCTCCAGCTCTTCTCCTGCCTTGGAAAGCCTTACTCTGGCTGTAGTTTTGGTTGATAGCCATTTCTGGTTTCTGGAAATGTCACCTCCTGCTGCCTCCTCCAGTTGTTCCTCTAGCCCTACAGCTGTTAGCAACTTCCTGTTTTTGCTAATTTTTTGATTGTTCTACCCTCTCCAGTGTGGCTTCCCAGCATTTTCGTTACCCCGTAACCAATTTCCTACTCTACTGTAATGTAAGGTTCGGGCAGGCCAGGGTTTGTATCTGTTTTCTATGATGCAGTATCTCCTGCATTTAGTGTTTCACTACATGGGAGAGCTGTAAAGTCTTCCTCCTGCTTGGTGTTTAGCGAAACATACCTAGGCTGTTAGGGAGCTCCATGCCCCCATGTCTGAGGCCAGTTGCCATGTCTTGTAGGTCATGAAGAATATTGATGTGTACACTCAGTAAGTATCTAAATGTTGCAGGCATTTGTAAGGAAGTGGAGGCTGAAAACACCTGTGATTGCATCTGTGCCCCAATTCTTGGACCTTCTCCCCCACCATCCCCCAAGCACTGGATAGATGTTAAGCCCTAGAGGGAGAAAAATACAGAGAGGAAAATATGGCACATTAGGCCAATCAAAATATACAGGTGTGAGACTTTCACATTTCCTTTATCCACTTTGAGCTGCACAAGGCAGGGCTCTGTCCATTAGGGGCTGTTCAGAGCTGGGCGTGGGGCTAGTGGGCACAAGGTGGCTAGTGGGCATCTGGATAATGAGGAGACCCCAAGGAGAACTGGTAAGGTCTTTCTTTACTGAAGAGACAGTTTCTCCTCTCTCTCTCTCCTTCTCTATTTTAATCTCTCTGTAATTGAACTCATTCTTTAATTAATGTATAGAATGTAGGAATATTTTATTTCTAAAAAGCTATCATTAGGTCAATGATGCATTTTACACTTGATGTTATTTAGAATCAAGGAAATCTTTTCTCCTGTCATCTTTAAAGCAGATAGCCAATGCCTTGGGAAGATAGCAGTAGTCTCACCTGGGCTTCCTCTGATGTTGTCCTCTCCCATGAAGATGAATGCTGAGCAGCTGCTGAGTCAACACATCTTATTGTGTTAGGCTATGGAACATCTGGAAAAACAGTCATGCAGTGTTCATAGGAAGCAAAGTCACATACCTCTAGAAGGTGTCATAGAGTCCCTAGGGCAGGATCCTTTAGGTCTGCTGCAGGACGAGGTATATTAGGGGTCATTCTTAGCTGGGGTTTGTATGTTTAGATCTTGAGAATCTGATCACAGCTATGCATGTAAGCAAATACACAGGACCTGTGTGAGTGTGACTTCATGGATGTCACCAACATTAACCTTTCTTTTTTTCCGCTGGGGATTCTGGGAAGACAGTGTTACTCACTTTAAAGATACTAGACTACAGGGCGCCTGGGTGGCTCAGTTGGTTAAGCGACTGCCTTCGGCTCAGGTCATGATCCTGGAGTCCCGGGATCGAGTCCCACATCGGGCTCCTTGCTCGGCGGGGAGTCTGCTTCTCCTTCTGCCCTTCCCCCATCTCATGCTCTCTCTCTAATAAATAAATAAATAAATCTTAAAAAGATACTAGACTACAGCTACAGAAATGGAGGAATGACTTCAAACAATGACAGATGATTGAAACTCCTTTGTATTATGCAGGAAGCCAGCTGGATGAATTGACTCAATATTAGCGTGGAATGGAAAGTAGAGAGTGGATCTGTACAGGCATTTACAAAGCAGGGATATTAGTCCTTTCCAGGCTCTGTCATTATATGTCATCACCTTAGTTCAACATATCCGAAATTCCAGTGTCATTAATGATCCTCAAGGTCCTTTTGGTAATTGGAATTCAGAAAGTATTTGCTGTGTAACTTCTATCACCAGGCACTCTCCCAGGTGCTGGGGTACATCTGGAAAAAAAGATGAGACCTTTATGGGTTTACCTTTTAGGATTGGGGGAGTGGGTAGCGAGAGAGAGAAAAAACTATATCTGTAAAAAATCAAGGATCTAATACTATCTAAACTCTTCCTATAAAAGGCCAACTGGTAAATATTTTAGAGTTTACAGGCCTTGCGGTCTGTACAACTCTGCCTTGTGGCAACAGCGGCTATGGATGACACATAAACAAATGGGATGACTGTGTTGACCCCTGGCTGTAGCTCACCGACCTCCACCTTGGAAGAAGGAAGTGTGGTCAGAGCTCTACCTGTGGGGACAGACTTATATATTTTTTTTCCTCCTCAAATCTTTGCAGACCAATAATTTTGTAAAATACAATAAAGTGAGTTACAATAAGATGAAAGGAAGACATACAAAATACAAGCCCACCGTTTTATCATTGCTTTCAACAGACAGGAACTGCTCTGTCAAATTACTACACCAAAGCAGGTCCTCGCTCCTTCCTCCTGACTCTTTGTGTTCTCTCCCACCTTTGTCTTTTCTTTCGTCTTCACTCTTCCCTTTGTTCTTCCCCTTCCTTTCTCTTAACCTTAAATATATAGATATATATTTAATGTATGTTATAGTTAGTATGTGTATGAATGCTAACATGGATATATGTAGATTTAAAACATATGTATGTATGAATACCTATATTTCCTAACTCTGTCTATGCTGGAAGGGCCTGGAAACAATAGTACTTTGGAAACAATAAGAGCATCTAGTGTCCAGAACTTGAATTCTAAATGCTACACTCTACATTTTGGAGAAATGTCTGCCTCCGGGTTTGGGTAGAGAAAATACAAGATAAGCCTGGAACATTTATTTTGTGTCACAAAGTAGAGAAGTGATAAACAAATGATGTGGACGTGTGGAGCCAACATAAGAACCAGTTCAAAGGCACTCCCACCGGCCAAATGGAACATTTAAGCATCAAAATAAATGATGGTTTGTAACCCTTTGGGCAAAGTAAGAATTCATGAATTTATAGTGATATAAATACATGGGAGAGAAAGGAAAGGTCTAACCTTCTAGGAGTCTTAAACTTTCTCCCCACAGAATACCCATTAATTACTTATCAATTAATGAGTATAAGAAACTGATTAACTAACTTTATAGTGGAGAAATCTGGCAGATATGGTCCTAACTAGTGATAAGATTAACATCACTAGTAATAGGACAAACCAAGGTTGGGTGCCCCTAGACATCATACACAGAGAAGAACACAGCACCACTTCCATGGGATCTTATCCCAAATTCACAGAAACAAGGAAACATCAGACAAACCCAAATCAAGGAACATTTTACCAAGATCTGTACTTTTCAAAAAAGTCAAGATCATAAAAGACAACAAAAGGCTGAGGAACCATTTCTTACTGGACAGGCCTAGAAATGAGAAACTATGTGTAGGGAATGTTCTGGATTGGGTCCGAGTCCTGTAAAGGACATTGTTGGTGCAATCAGGAAATTTCAAAGGGGTTGGGGACTTGATGGTACTGTTAGATCAGTGTGAATTTCTTGATGGTTGGACTGTGGTTTTATAGAAAAATGTCATTGTGGGAAATACCCAATGAAGTAATAAGTAATGGAGTCTCTTGTCTGAGACTCATATCAGGTGATTCAGGAACACACACATACACATTGAATGTTAAGGCAATGTGATAAAATGTGACAATTGGGAAGTCTGGGTGAATGGTATATGGAAGCTCTTTGTACTCTTTTTGCAGCTTTTCTGTAAATTTGCAATTATTTCAAAATAAAAGTTAAAAATTGCCTAGAAAAATTTCTAAATATTTGCTCTGAGTTTCTGTTCTGGTTTTACTAGGGTGGGCAGCTTATGGTTTGTGAAGAGGAATTTTGAACAACACTGATCCAGCAACACAATTGATGAATTGAATCTAACTGTTTCTAACATACTGGCTCATATCTAGCAAGGAGTACGATGTGCTAAGGCAACGTATGCTTAATGTATCAATGCTTGGTACTTAAGTGAAAGTAAGAACAGCCGTTTTCTATAATTTAAATGCTGTAGCTGGAGAAATTCCCATTAAATATTTTTATCAAGACAAATGGCATTAAAGTCATCTCCACATGAGGAGTTGCTTTATCTAGCTCTTAACTAATTCTGTATCACCCCTAAACAACAACTGGAGATGTTTTCTGCAGGGAGGACAAGCCAGGCCTCAGGTAGTCCTGGTGTAAAAATCTTTTGGCAAAGAAGTAACGTATTGTTTGAGTTGCTTCCTTCTCCTTTTGTTTCATTACCTGAAATCAAATTAAAATATTTTATGGTGGTAAATGCGTGATCCTTATTACATTCTTTAGAAGGCAGCTTTGCTTTATGCAGGGACACCTGTCTATATGAAAGTACGTAAATGCTTTTTAACAGGTCTTCAAGCAGCTCTGGGCACACAGCTGGCCAAAGAGCCCCCGGTGGAAAGGGACAGCTGTTTGGCTGACAGAATTGGAACCAGTGCAGGACATGTGCAGAGACTGTAAACAGGAATGAATTTTCCTTAACCTTTATGAGTCAAATATTTATTTTTGGAATATTAACAAAATCACAAGAATTACAGTGTTCTTTTAATTTTAAGTCAAACACATTGATGTGCAGCTTTTAAGAAATTTTATTTAATGGATAATCTTAAGTTGAAGCAGAAACAAATTCAAAATTACTGGAATTTCTTGCCCAGTATATACAGTAACATTTAAAAAAATCTTTAATGCTCTATAAAAGAGGTAACAAAATCCCTCTTTCCATAAACTGTCCATCAGATATTGAGGATCACATTAAAAACTCCTAAGCATGCTGTGGTTAGAAAACTCTTGGTGTGTGGTATGTTTGTGTGTGTGTGTGTGTGTGTGTGTGTGTGCATGTGGCGCTGTGTGTAAGCTCCCTAGCTCACCTGTCCTCCCCTCTCCTCTTTCCCTCTCATAAGCACATGCAGTTGGGTAGGAGGGTAGGAGGATGTAGGAGTTGCTGTTCTAAAGTAGCTAGGAGCAGACACATGGGAAAGGAACTCTTTCTCTGGGATGGAGATGAGGAGAAATGCAAAAAGTCCTTTCCCAAACTGCAAAAAATATTTCTCCATGTGGATTGCAATTAAAGAAAGAGGGGGTGAAGAAAGAAGAACAGATATATTGCTCACATTGTCTTAGAAACTATTTACCACTATCTTTCGGTTTTGTTGCCACTTGGTATTGTGGAGAATTTTGTAGCTGAATTCACACACAAAATGCCCAGAACCAGCTACGTAATTTGCAGGCCCAGAGCAAAATGAAAATTCAGGGTCCTTGTTCAAAAGGATTAAAACTTTCAGATAGGGATATCACCATTAACACAAGCCTGGGGCACCTGCTGCTGCCCAGGTCTCACACCCATGAAGCTGTACCCTGAACACCTAATTATTCTAACTGTAAGCCTCAAACTCAGAGAGTAAGTTAAAAAGCTGAATGTTTCCAGAGTAAATAATGGTCAATGACCGAGTCACCGCTGAGTACAAATTTTAATTTCAGCCTGTAGCTAAGTTCAAGTAAAAGTTAATATTATTTTTAAACCAGTAGTTGGAAGTAAGACTTCACAGTTTGAATCAAAGGATTATGTGGTAAGAAATTTTCAGAATCTTAATAAGTTTCACAGCTTGTCAAATATAAATCTCTCTCCTCCTTTATGAAGTAGAATTACGGTCTTTCAAAATTTCAGAGCTGGTAGGGTCCTTAGAAACCATCTAAGGTCTGACATCCTATTGTGCAGGTTAAGATAATCAGACCCATGAAAATAAAGTGACCAGGAATTTGAATCTGCCACTTGTGATCACTTGTGCCACTTGGCTTTTTTTACTGTATTAAATTTGTATCCATATTTTTCTGTCATGAGACAGGTACAAACTTCATAGGAAAAAATAAATCTGTTGAACAGTTGACAAATTAGGTTGACAGGTGGCCTGACTGGGTGTATAAATCAAATTAGTCTGGAAGCATTATGAGGTTGAGTCCCTAGCTTTTCCAGGCTATATTGCCCCGCGGTAGGTTGTATATGGCAAAGGGAAGTAAGTACTGGTGAGCATGTGCAACAACAAAAAGTCTTATACATTGCTGGTGGGAAGCATAAATAATTTACCAGAGATTAGTTACAACTTGGCAATTTAGCAATTCCATTTGTAAATATTTACCACAGTAAAATTGTGTATATCCACTCCAGGAGACATTTTTAAAATGGTCATAGTAATAGTCGTCTTTGTAAAAATCCCAAACTGGAAATAACAGTGCAAATATGTATAGAGAATGGATAAATGTATTTGGTATGTTCACACCCTTGAATGCCACACAGCAGTCAAAAAGAATGAATTATCGCTATATACATTGATGTGGATGAGTTTCAGGAACATGTTGGGTAAAAAAGAAGTTACGAAAAAATGCAAACAACATGATATCATCTGTATAAAATATTTGCAAAACTAAACAATATTGCTATGGATATGTATGTATAAAGAACATCATGGAAATGAGAAACATAAAATCCATGATAGTGGTTATTTGAGGAAGAGACAGAGTATGAGAAGTGGTAAGAGGGGCACTTAAGAACATCTAGGGGAGGGCGCCTGGGTGGCTCAGATGGTTAAGGGTCTGCCTTCAGCTCAGGTCATGATCCCAGGGTCCTGGGATCGAGTCCCGCATTGGGCTCCCTGCTCCTTGGGAACCTGCTTCTCCCTCTGCTTCTCTCTCTCTCTCTCTGTCTCTGTCTCTCATGAATAAATAAGTAAAATCTTTAAAAAAAAAAAAAAGAACATCTAGGGGAGTGGTAAGGTTCTTTATCTTAAGATTCTGGATGTACTATATGTTGGCTAATTGAATTTAAAAAAATAAAAAATAAAGTTGCATTCTAATAAATAGATTTTGGTACTATATTAATTCATTATTAAGCCGCTGGTTGGATTATTCTTCATGCTTTATGATTTATCTATCATATTGTTTTTATCTATCTATTTATCTATCCATCCATCATCTATCTATTTAATCATATATTTTTTCTCAGTGATACACATTTCATGAAAAGTGTAAAAAAAGCAAATGTGAAGGACATTGGCTCAAGATGGCATCTACAATTTTATTTTGAGCCACCTCTCCCAACAGTTTATATATGTGCTTTTTAAGATATATTTAATAATCATGAATAAGAAATGTACCATAAGAACAAACTGTTAATATTCTTATCATCTTGGTAGTTTATTCTTTATCTTACATAACTGTATTCTTAGAAATTTTGTTTGACTGTATTTAACTGAAAATTCTACAAGTGGTTTATACAAGGTAGATGTTTATGTTTATCTCATCTAACAAGAAGGTAGCAATTGATTACACTGGGGACTCAAGCTCATTCTAAATGTCCATTCTGCCCCCCACAGGATGTGAGATTTTCTGTCATGCTCACAAGATGGTTGCTGCCACTCAAGCCATCACATCCATGTTCCTGGCTCAAAGAGCAACAGAGACAAGCTAGGCAAATCTGTTCACTTTTAAAGTGCTTTCCTGGAAGTTTCACACAGGGACTTTTGCTTACACTTCATTGGCCAGAACTATGCTTGTGGCCACTATGAGCTGCAAAGGAGGCTGGGAAATGAGACTGAGTAGACAGTTGCCTACTTACTAACAAGACCTCAGTTAGTAAGAAAAAGAACAATGGATAATGGGTAGGCAATTAGTGGTCTCTGCCAGGCTAATTTATTGTTTCTGAATAAGAAAGCTGAAATACAGTTACAATTCTAAAATTGTAAAATATTATTTAGGTTCTTATTGATAAATATAGGTTCATTATGGTGGTAGTCTTTGATTCTGCTCAACAAATATGGTGAAAAAATAATTCTTTTTGCTTTAAGCCTCTGAGATTTGTTTTTATTTTAATTTCTCTGTTATCAGAGCATTAACTTGACTACATTTAATTTGACTTATTTTTGGATATATTTGAATATATTTGAGTTACATTAATTTGATTGTGTTTGTTGACTTACGTATTACTGATACATTAAATTCCTATTTATGCAGAATCAAAAGGATCAGAAAGGTCAAACGCTCATTCAAGATATATGATATTGTTATCATTTCTCATTTTCCACTTGGTATGTATATTTTGCTGCACTCTATTTTTAAAATCTTGTTAACTTATATATAGTTAATGCATAGTTTTAGTAAACAGAATAATTCTTCAACTAGAATAAATTATAGCATCATTTTTAGCACTGTCCTAATCTTTTATGTAATATTTTTGATATGAGAAATATCATTTATTTCTTTCAATTGCTGAAGCCACTAAAGCTCTACCTCTTTCAGATATATTTGAAAATATCAAAATATTCAGGAAGCAAATTATTTTTCTCTTCTGTGAATAAAAACCTGACTTTTTTGTATCAGGAAGAAAAAAAAAAGAAATTTCTTTAATCCTCTGGATTATTTTACAAAATTTGTTGATGTAAAGTTCTATGAACATGGCTGAGAATTCAACTGCAAGATAAACAAAGATCTAACACATACCCCCCACTGCTGAAAATGAATTCCTTCAGACAGGAGTAGACCAATGCCCGTCACAATGACATCAGCTTATTGTAACCTCTCCACAGTGTAGACAAAATAACTGATCGGTCTCTCAGATCTGCCCAAGCCAAAGCCATGAGTCACCCCTCCCTGTGCCCCCATGACTTCCTTTGAGACACCACACAAGGGGACCGCCTTTGAATAGCATCTTTCAAACAGATTGCCATCCCCCCCCAAATGCAGGTTAGTAGTGGATGCTAGCCCTGATATGCAATAAGCAGGTGGATACAAAAACACCTGCAGAGAGATCCCCATCATGTCCATGCCAGGCACCTCATCCTGCTTCATGACACTACCCTGACACCGGCCTGAGGGAGGATGCAAGGGCCCAAGGCATCACACAGGGCTCCCCAGCAGCCCACATCAATGGTGACAGTAATTGTGACCATGACCATGTTTATGGCATCCTCATCTTGTTAGATCTGTTTATTCATTTCTTCAGGTTTGCTATTCATTATATACTCTCAAAGAATTCTGAAAACAGGATCAAGTTATATTTTCCTTACATCTTAAATATCTTTTAAAGAAGCCAGAAACAAATTAAAAAAACCCAAAATAAATACCTCCCCACTCTCCAACATACACACATATATTGGTGTTTGGGGCAGCCAAAGATGTTTCCCTGAGTTAACCAATTTATTTAAAATACTTAATTAACAATAAGATCCTTACTATTTACATAATGCTTTCTATCATAACAATGTGTTTCACACAGCTCTCGCACCTCTGAGAGACAAGCAGGGTAGTGGTTTTGACTACTTCCCCTGTGCACTCATTACTTCCATGGACTTGGACAGATAACTCTGCAAATGGGAAGATAATATCTGCCCTACTTCTTTACTTTACCATGTTGCGTGGATCAATATTGAAATAAGAAAAAAGAAAAGTCTCTAATAAATTTTTATATTAGCGCAATAGGTAATACCAACACTCACAGCATACAAGCTTTCTCCCTTTAGTGGATGATTGTGTGGGTCAGATTTGGAGATGATGTGACTTCCACATCATCATTTAGATAGTGCTGGAGCCCAGACATTCATGCAAGTGATCTGACCTCTAGTCCCCGCAGTGGCCAATAAAAGCAGAATCCTTGGTTACCTTTACTCAAGATCCTGGTGTTGCAGCTTTATGAGTGCCTCTGCTAAGTTAAGCACAAGTTAAATCAGGGTGTGACTCCACAAGCCCAGATCCTGGGAGTGTGCTGTATCTTCCCAAGAGACAGAATCCACTTTGGATCAGGGAGTGGCAAGTTGTAAGGTAGGGCCTCCCTTTGGCTATTCATTCATAGTCTTTTTAATAAAACTTAGATAATCTTCAAGAATAGGGCAACCTAAGTCAAGGATGATTGAAGCCCCTTTTGTCTAACCACAAATAGCTCCTGGGAGTCAATTGAGCTTAGACAGTAGTTGTCTGCAGGTCTGTTTTCCATCTCTGGGTCAATGATATCACAGGGGTCAAGAGATCAGTGAAATTGAAGGAAGATGAATATTCTTGTACCTTGAGAAAGTCTTTGGTGGGGATACAACCACGAATACCTCTCCTGCAAATAATCCTCATTTTAGCAGTAAATTATAAAGAGAAAGGATAAAAGTGGGCATTTTCCCGATGACTTTTTGTAAATTGGACTGTTGTGATAGCTAAATGATAGTTGGTACAAACACCTTTCATGTACGGATGCTCCTCCCAGGCTGAATTCAACATGTCACCATGATGTAGTCCACCTCTGCACAAAGCCTCAGTATATGCCTACACAGGTAGTGGATCACTTTCTCCATTATGCCACAAGAAAAGATTAGGTTATGTGAATTTTTTTTATTTTTATTTTTTTTAGATTTTTTAAATTTATTTGTTTGACAGAGAGAGACACAGTGAGAGAGGAAACACAAGCAAGGGGGTGGGAGAGGGAGAAGCAGGCTTCCTGCTGAGCAGGGAGCCCGATGTGGGGCTCGATCCCAGGACCCTGGGATCATGACCTGAGCTGAAGGCAGACACTTAACAACTGAGCCATTCAGGCGCCCAGGTTATGTGAATTATTTTTTCTTCCCCCTTGCAAAGACAATTTTTGATGTGTTCACAAATTCATGTATTTCTTTCTTTTATCCAATCTGGTATATTGAGTGTGTGGAAGAAGTTGTGCCTATTGGACCTCACTGATCATTTATTGAACTTTATTGAACTCTACTCTGCACATTTTGGTGGATGGTCTGACTCTACACTTAGATGCCACTTTTTCTTTTTTTTTTTTTGAAAATAAGGATGGTATTCTCCTTTCCTCTTTTTTGGCCATAAAGACCCTAAAGCCTCCTATTTCCTGGGCAAAAATGCAATGTACACAACTATTGCTGTTTACCAAGTAGTTACTATGCACCAGACACTGTTCTGAACACTTTATGAAGTTAACTTAAGTATTATGACCATCCTGAGGTTTATAGTATTGTACTCATTTTACAACGGGGAACATACAGGGTCACACAGCTAAATGGTGCAACTGGGATTTGGACCAGGGTCAGCTTGGCTTTTCCTTTAGAAGAGATAAACTGCTTCCTCTGATTGAGGACAGGTGCTCATGGAAGGGGATTCATATGTTCTGTCCAACAATGTCACTGGTTATCCCCATTTTGCATACACTTCTTTTCCCTGGGACCCTGGCCAAACACTTCCCTGGATCATTGTCCTCTACATTGAAAGGTTATTAAATGAATGCCCAGAGTAGCCCTGAAGGAGAAAATAAGTAATCCTGGAAAAGCCACACACTCTTTGGTCCTTGCACGCTGAGCACTTCTATAGTTTTTGGCCTCATCATGTTAGCAGCCCTCTGGGAAATGACCTTCCTCCTGGGTCTTAGGGTCACCTGTGCCACAGCCACATGGTTCCAGTAGAGCTGCGGTGGGCAAGCTTGGTGCTAGATGTTTTGGAAAACTCACAGCACATTCTAGGTGCTCTATATCTAGCATGCATTATTTTGCTAATCAGAAAATTAAAGCAAATTTTGAAAGAACAGAAGGTCCCAAAAGGGAGCTTCTCCTTCCTTCATCAGGGTTGAACCACATAACACAACCAGGAGAATAGATGACTGCCCACCTGCCAACCCCCCATCCCCCAGGAAGAGATGAGCTGGTGCTAATAGGGCCCTTCTGAGCTGCAACTGCTCTCCTTCACTTCCAGGGAAACTGAGGCTCCCACACAGTATCCAGAAGTGTCTGAGTGCTTCTTCCCTCTGGCTTAAGAGGACTTCTTCCCTCTTTTGCCCAAAGTGGAAAATCTTTGAGACTTACTTAAGAAGGCTTCCACATAAAAGTCATTTATACCTGGTATGTGCTGGAATTTCAATCTGTCCCAGACAGAAATGAGCTCTTGGCATCTTTGTGGAGAACTTCCAGCAGTGGACTCAAGTAGTAGCTAAAAAGAATTACACTGTGATTCTTACACAGGAGCTCAGACAGGCAAGCCTTCACTGTGATGAGAAAGAGAGAGATCTGATATTTAAAATGTAAGCTTCAAAAGCATAGGGGTGTATCTGTCCAGCCCTTCAGCCACTTGGAAAGTGAGTGGCACATGGTAGGTGGTAGGTGCTCGAAACATATTTGTTAACTAAAGAATGAATGACAACAGTGTTTTGATGCACCCCAAAATAAGGGAGACTCAGGTAACAAAAATTGTGATTTCTGATGAAATAGCATAATATATTTACTGCTCTGAATTCTGGACTTTTAGAAGAAGGAGAAATAGGGATGTAGGATGCTCAGCTCCTTGCTCCTATCTAGTGGTGCTAGGGGACAAGACACACTGTGTTGCCACCTGACTGGGTGTTCACACATCCCACCAGTACTATTTACTCCAAGTGTCCACGTTTACCTGGTCTGGGTAAATTCTACTGCAAAATGCAGTTGTCTTACTTTATCCATACAGCTAGTTTCTTTTCATAACCCAGTCTCAGTAACACTAAACCCTGGGCCATGCATTAAGCAAAGATTTCCTCCTAACCATCAGTTCCTTGGAAAAATAAGCTCAATTTCTGTTGTAGTTTTTAGAGAATTAGCAGGGTGGACCTGGAAGCTTTCGTCTCTGCCTAAGTTGATTTGAAAACCAAAAGCAGATCATCTGCCAGGCCACAAGAGGACAGCAGTGGTTTGAGATCCAGGTTGCTGCTACCTACTCTGGATCAGTATTAACTGTGTTACCTGCATGATTTAAAGGCTGGTTTTGTCATTTTGTTCCAGGATTCTAATCTGAAGAGATGCTTATTTGTTAAAATTGGCAGGAAAAATCTCAGAATGATTTCAGTGTTGGCAAGCTAAAATTATGCTGCGTTTTCTGTTCTTCTAGAATATCTCTGTTAATCTCTGTTATCACAGAGTCTCACTGAGAAAATATGTGAAATGATGTACTTGAAAGGCAAAACAGAAGCCATTCCTATAAGTGTCTTCTGGTCTACATGATCTGAAGTGGGGTAACACCTTTAATAGAATATGCTCAATATCACAGACTTATTTCTATATCGAATATTACAACGTTTCATTTATGCAGTAATCCAACAAAACTTTATGAATCTTACAATTTTTTTCACTAAATAAATATTTCACTCAAAGAGCATTTATTGAATACTTACTGTCCGCATATATATGTGCCAGGAATACAAACATGTACACGCCACAGTTCTGGGTTGGAGCTCTTCTTAGGGTGATGCAGGCAAGAGACAGACATTTAAACTGAAATTAAAAGCTGACGTGAGGAGTGTTATGCAAAGGTCTGGGGTGGGAAAGAATTACTGCATATGAGGACAGGGATGGGGGCCCCAGTGCAGAAGACTCTGCAGCGACTAAGATGGTTAACAGAGGAATGGGTCCTTTGGGAAAAAGTATTTAATGCCTTGTCTTCACCTCAAAAACCTGCTCTCCATTAATAACAACTAATACTTAGTGAAATTTTATCATGGGCCAGGTATTGTGCTAACTGCTCTCCATGGATGTTGTTTATTAACATTGTAAATTTGGGAGAGAGGAATTAGGACCATACTGTTTCTTAGCTGGAACAACAAAGGCTTGGAAAAGCAAATTAAACTGCCCAAAGTCTCACAACTAGTGAGTGGGTATGCTGAGGTCTTGAGAGTTGAAAGCCCGGACTAGCCATTATTCTGTACCATCTTCCAATTCTGCCTGCCGGGTTCCCTCTCTGGATTCCCTGCTCCCTGTAATCACCTCTGGCCCTCTTCCAGGCCCAGGGGTCACTCCATATGGTCTTTTCCCAAGTCAAACAACAGGAGCTTCCTGCTGATTCACTGAGCTAAACAGACAGTCCCTTCTGCAGCAATGAATGCTGGCTCCCTGGTTTTGGGGGGCTTGAACTAGGTGCTCATTCCACTGGTTCATCCATGGCTGGTGACTCCTTTGGTCTTACCTGACACAACAGTTTTTGTCACAGTGATTCTAAGCTAAGGCAAAAGTGATGTGTCATCCATTGTAACATTTCTTGTACCAGGCACAGGGCCTGACATGTTCACTAATAATTCATCCATTCAAAACAAATGAGTGACTATAAAAACACAAATTCTGCTCATTTAAGAGCAAAAATTTCTGGTCCTACTTATAACCTCCTAAATATCTCTCTGTAGGTAACTCTTTTTAGATGAGCAATCTATAATCTCTTAATTGCCATTCCACCAGATTGAACATTTTAGGTTTACATCATTTAAAGCTTCTTGGTTACCCATCTTTTATATATCCATGACAATGTTGCATATTTCTTGGGTAGCATTTGTTCTTTATTCTTTATGCTTTGTTATCTCCCTGAACAGGATTTTTATTAAATTCAACAAAACCAAATTTACAGGACATGGTAACTGCTTTATGGAAGGCTCTTTGAAACCATTCTTCTTCATGTTCACTCTTGAAAAGAACAGTTCTATGTTCAAATGTCCAGTGTTTTAAAATGTCCAGTAGTCTCTGAATACAAGTGAGTAGAAGGAGACCACGTCTGGACACCTCCGGGCCAGTGCCACCTCACATTCATGCAACACACCTGAGATATCTGTGTATTTAATGCCTTTTTGAAAAATTTACTTTCTGTCCATGCAATACACTAAAATGTACTGCAGTTATACACACGTCTCTGGTTCCAAGACATCTGGAAGAAGTTTTGATGATGCCAAAGCTCTTAATGTTAGATTATGTCAATTTACCTTGACAGAAAAGTAATTCTATGAAGCAAGAAAGTTGGGGAGTGGCTCAGATATTTTGGGCTCTAATGTCCATGCAATGCTCTGGTACAACCAAATAACTTGACCTCGTGGGAGTTTTCTCTGTGACCTCCCCCTCAAGGAGAAAACAACACAGCCAAGTGAATGAGTGACAGTTAAGTTACAGGAAACCTCTGATTTAACCTTCCTCACTCTCTTACCCCTATCCCAGCCACATCCTCCCTGTGTCCTGCTATTTTACCACCTGAGTCCCCTGACTTTGATCAGGTTTGAGTACCTCAGACCAAGCCACCACTTTTCCAGCCTAAGGTTGCAGTTGGGATAATATCACAGAGTTTTAGACTCATGAATAATTTGTGAAAAAAAGACATTCTTAAAACCCCTAATGAAGTTTCTGTTTTGCCCAGATTTTTCTGTGGTATAAATACGGACACTTCTAGTACAAAACATATCAGGTTACTATGCATTAGTGAGGAAAAATTTACCACTTCTGGTATTTTTTCTCTTTTCCCTTCAAATTACTCAGGAAAAAAAGTTGCCTCTAAGGTATTATGGGAAAAGAAGCAGATCACAGTTAAGAACCTGTGTTCTTTATCTACCCCTAAGCTGTGTATATCGTATAACCTCCTGTCAGTCACTTAAACAGCCAGAACCATAGTGTCTACACCTGTTTAGTGGAGATAATGGGTGCCCTGTCTACCTTTTGAAGTCCCTGTGAGGATGAGGTAGGAAACGTTTACTTTAACTATGTAGTTCTATGGAAATATTCTTTCTGAAGATGATGATCTGCTCCCCTCCCCAGGGCTCTTCATTCACAGGGCTTGCATAGTTTGTAAGTATTTACCAAAAGCCTACAATGTGCCTGGAATTCATTCAGCCCATCATTGCCAAGAATCAACTCCTGTGTTCTACCCTCTCCAGTTCTTTTCTTCAGCAAATACTTAGGTGTCTACCGTGTGTCCAGAGCTCTGGCAGCCACAGGGCAAGTCAAGGATGACTGCAACACAGCCCCTGTCCAGCAGGGGCGACAATCGCCCATGTCATGATCATTGGGAATCAGCGATAAAATGGGTCCCAGGGACTGCAGGAGCACAATGGGGGCACTTACCACAGACTAGTGAGACCAACTTGGGGTCTTCAGAAGCTGAGCAGGGGTAATCTGTGAAGGACCTGATGCTTAAGATGAGCAGAATGTCTCAATAAAAGGGAAGGAGGGTGCATTCAGGTAGAGGGAAAGCATGATTAAAGATTGCTCTGGAAATGAGGGAGCACAGTGGGAAAGTCTAAGAGGGCCTAGGGCTAAACCTTGAGGATTACCAACATTTAATGGCCACATGAAAGGTATGAGGTTTGCAAAAGAAATAGAGGAAAACCAGCTGTGGGGATTGGCAGGGTGGGGTGGGGTGTGGCAGAAAAAATATAAGAACAACCAGATTTAAGGTATGGCAGAAGCCAAAGAAAGATAGTTTAATGAAGGAGGTTTCTAACAGCACGGAAAGGTCAAGACAAAGAGGACTCAACTTACTGGCTTTAAGTTATTCATACCTGAGTGGGGTTTTTTTTTTTTGTTTGTTTGTTTTTTTTATTATGTTATGTTAATCACCATACATTACATCATTAGTTTTTGATGTAGTGTTCCATGATTCATTGTTTGCGTATAACACCCAGTGCTCCGTGCAGTACGTGCCCTTTTTAATACCCATCACCAGGCTAACCCATCCCCCCTCTCCTCTAGAACCCTCAGTTTGTTTCTCAGAGTCCATAGTCTCTCATGGTTCGTCTCCCCCTCCGATTTTCCCCTCTTCATTTTTCCCTTCCTGCTATCTTCTTCTTCTTCTTTTTTTTAACATATAATGTATTATTTGTTTCAGAGAAACAGGTCTGTGATTCAACAGTCTTACACAATTCACAGCGCTCACCATAGCACATACCCTCCCCAATGTCTATCACCCAGCCACCCCATCCCTCCCACTCCCTACCACTCCAGCAACCCTCAGTTTGTTTCCTGAGATTAAGAATTCTTCATATGAGTGAGGTCATATGATACATGTCTTTCTCTGATTGACTTATTTCGCTCAGCATAATACCCTCCAGTTCCATCCGCATTGTTGCAAATGGCCAGATTTCATTCCTTTTGATGGCTGCATAATATTCCATTGTGTGTGTGTGTGTGTGTGTGTGTGTGTGTGTGTGTGTGTGTGTATACCACATCTTCTTTATCCATTCATATGTCAATGGGCATCTTGGCTCTTTCCATAGTTTGGCTATTGTGGACATTGCTGCCACAAACATCGGGGTGCATGTACCCCTTTGGATCCTTACATTTGTATCTTTGGGGTAAATACCCAGTAGTGCAATTGCTGGATCATATGGTAGCTCTATTTTCAACTTTTTGAGGAACCTCCATACTGTTTTGCAGAGTGGTTGCACCAGCTTGAATTCTCACCAACAGTGGAGGAGGGTTCCCCTTTCTCCACATCCCCACCAACATCTGTCGTTTCCTGACTTGTTAATTTTTGCCATTCTGACTGGTGTGAGGTGGTATCTCATTGAGGTTTTGATTTGGATTTCCCTGATGCCGAGCGATGTTGAGCACTTTTTCATGTGTCTGTGGCCATTTGGATGTCTTCTTTGGAAAAATGTCTGTTCATGTCTTCTGCCCATTTCCTGATTGGATCATTTGTTCTTTGGGTGTTGAGTTTGATAAGTTCTTTATAGATTTTGGATACTAGCCCTTTATCCGATATGTCATTTGCAAACATCATCTCCCATTCTGTCGGTTGTCTTTTGGTTTTGTTGACTGTTTCTTTTGCATGCAAAGGCTTTTTATCTTGATGAAGTCCCAATAGTTCATTTTTGCCCTTGCTTCCCTTGCCTTTGGCAATGTTTCTAGGGAGCAGTTGCTGTGGCTGAGGTCGAAGAGGTTGCTGCCTGTGTTCTCCTTTAGGATTTTGATGGACTCCTGTCTCACATTTAGGTCTTTCAACCATTTGGAGTCTATTTTTGCATGTGGTGTAAGGAAATGGTCCAGTTTCAGTCTTCTACATGTGGCTGTCCAATTTTCCCAACACCATTTGTTGAAGAGACTGTCTTTTTTCCATTGGACATTCTTTCCTGCTTTGTCGAAGATGAGTTGACCATAGGCTTGAGGGTCCATTTCTGGGCTCTCTATTCTGTTCCATTGATCTGTGTGTCTGTTTTTGTGCTAGTAGCATACTGTCTTGATGATGACAGTTTTGTAATAGAGCTTGAAGTCCAGAATTGTGATGCCACCAGCTTTGCTTTTTTTTTTCAACATTCCTCTGGCTATTCAGGGTCTTTTCTGGTTCCATACAAATTTTAGGATTATTTGTTCCATTTCTTTGAAAAAAGTGGATGGTCTTTTGATAGGGATTGCATTGAATGTGTAGATTGCTCTAGGTAGCATTGACATCTTCACAATATTTGTCCTTCCAATCCATGAGCATGGAATGTTTTTCCATTTCTTTGTGTCTTCCTCAATTTCTTTCATGAGTATTTTATAGTTTTCTGAGTACAGATTCTGAGTGGGTTTGTTTAATCAGAATGCTTTCCTTTTATCTTTTAACAGAGATTAGAATTTAAAGGTAAGAATCTGGTAGAAGATTAAGGTAGGGGCCCCTGGGTGGCTCAGTTGGTTAAGGGTCTGTGCTCGGCTCAGGTCATGATCCCAGGGTTCTGGGATCGAGCCCCACATCGGGCTCTCTGCTCAGCGGGGAGCCTACTTCTCCCTCTGCCCTTGCTGCTGCTTCCCCTGCCTGTGTGCTCTCTCTCTCTCTCTGTTAAATAAATAAATAAAATCTTAAAAAAAAAAAAAAAGAAGATTGGGCCAAAATATATATGGTAAATTATCAGAAGTGATATACTTTTGTAAGTTTTTTAGATGGGCTTGTGAGAAAGCTAGGTGACAGACTCAGGAAAGTGAGGTGGTAGAAAGACACAGAGTCAAATTTACCAACTCAAAATAAGAGTGTAGGGCTGTCCCGTCCCAGGGCTCTATAGGTCTGTGGGTATATACAAAGATTAATCATAGGCCTGATGCTACAAGTTAAAAATAAGTAAATTATGTAGTTTTAAAAGTTTCTTAGTCATGAAATTTTACACTGTCTTTTAAACCTTAAGGCTAAACAAAATTAACTGCCCGCCCAATTTCTAATTAAATACTTCACTTGTTATTCACTTTGCTCAGGCTGTATTTTACATTGTTTCTAGACAGTGTTGCTGTGAGATTCATTATTGTGGTTAAGGCAGGTGTGAGAGGAAATATCTTTTGTGGCTATATATGTACCAATTTTTATTGTATGCATATTATTTTTATTACATGGCTAGGATATTATTAAATTGTGCACCTGGAATGGGTAGAATTTGCAACTCTCTCTCTCTCTCTCTCTCTCTCTCTCTCTCGTGTGTGTGTGTGTGTGTGTGTGTGTGTGTGTGGTTCACATTAGTAAGTCATTCAGGACAGAGTTGATCACCCCAGGAAGAGCTACATTGCTCATCAGGGGTCCTCACAAAGGGAAAATAGGTACATTGAAAGTTTGTTTTTCCATAAGAGAAATTGGAAGGAGTGTGAAGTTGAGTTCCCATCTCAGACACAGGAAAAGGTCCTGTTTTGGAAAATCAGAATATTTCATTGAATAAAGTAAGAAATGCAGGTAAACCAGTTCCCTGGTGCCTGGGAAACAAGATGGTGCTCAAAATGCTGGGAGAAAGGAAATTGGGCAAGGGGGATGGGGGCATTCAAGTTGATATTTTAAGTATAACAAGAATAAAAGTGGAGAGTGTGTGGAGTTCCAATACTCTTTTTCTAAAAGAATTATTGATTTACTTAAAATCAGAAAATGTGGACACTACTTTTTATGTTTTTTTCTTCCATTTTTTTATTACATTTCACTTATGAAATGCCAGACTAATTCAGACTAAAGGAAAATATTTAGCTCTATGAGTGGACCCAGGGTCCAGGTGGAGGTAGCAGTCTTGCAGTGAGCTGAAAACTCAGCAGAGAAATTTGGGTTTGCTGATTAATCACCACTTCTACTGGTGGGTTTCTTTCAAGAGCTTTCTTTTCTCTCTGAAGAGCATTTTCTTACATGGAAACACATTTGTTGTGCTATAATAGGTTTGCAAAACAAAACGAAACAACATTCTCCATGTTGCAGTACTTGCAGGGCATTTGGGTGGCATTTATTACCCTGAAATGGTTCATTTACATAATGAGATACAGAAGACCAAAAATTTCTGCAGGTAAGCAGCTTTCCTACCTCTGGGGATCACTCCCAGGGCTCTGTAGGGAAAGGAATTCATAAGACCAGAGTCCTTCAGAGATCACAATGTGTTCTTCTGCTACTTTTTATGCCTAATGAAATAGTGGAAACTGTTGACAAGATAGAAAATGGGTTTATGTTCTACCAGGGCCTTCACCAACCTGCCACATGCCTTAGTACAAATCTCTTCTGTTTTCAAGGGGATGATCATGTTGGATTAACAAGAATAGAAATTATCATGAGTAGAAACAATCTTTAAGCTTTTGTTAAATGGAAGAATGCTAGAAATAGTTTGCAATGATAATAAAAGAACAAAAAAGGGATTAAAATATTGAACATATAAACTAATTTGTAGATAAGAATAAACATGGAGCAACTTCTCTTGAACATTTTCTGTAACACATTTTTGTAACTTAATGGGCAAAAGACCATTATGGGTTATAGAATTACTTTCAGGGCCTCCGGCTGGACTTTTTAAAATGCATGATCATGAAGCAAAATTTCACTATGATGAAGCTCTTTAAATGTGATCATTTGCTTTAAGGGTACAAATCCCAGTGGAAATTTTCCAGGTATTTAATAACTGTTTCCAGTTCTAATTTCCCTCATAAAAGGGTCAAGGAGAAGCAGATATTTTAAGCTATTTAGAAAGTCCATTAAAGATGATGATTAGTTGGAAAAAACCAGCAAATAAAGGGTTATTTTCAAGATGGAATTACAGAAATTTCAAATATTTGCCAGCGATATTCTAGCAACATTCTATGACCCAGTATGATATGGCAGACTTATATGAGCTCCTATTAATTTTTACCCTTGCCTCTTTTTCTTATATCCAACAGCAACTGCCTGGAATTGGCATCAGGTTAGATTCAGAGCTGGAAATAGTCACTGACAGATCTCATCTCGAACCTGGAGGGTAAGAAAGGACAGTTTCATAAATTCTCATTCAGTAGCCATAAGACAGCAGGAGCATTGTCTTTGACAGCAGTTCACTATGAGAGAGATGTCAATTACAGCCTATCTCTTCCTCTTTTATCAAATGGAGTTGCCCCACTGTATTCTTATTAATTAGCATGAAAGGTATTTACTGAATGTGCATAGCACTATGCTGATCATGAGAAAGTCATAAAGAATTAGTACATTCTCAACTTTTAAGATATTTCCCCTTTTGTTGGTTGGAGGAGAGACCAGGGTAAGACACATTTAAAAAGTTAAATAAAACCAGAGAAATTCTACCTCAGGCAGGTGATCAAGGTCAACATTAACAGTGTAAATCATGTTAATAATATGTAATTTCAATATAAGAATGACACTTTACCTCTGGAGTTTCTTCCCCAAACCTCGCTACCCCAGTCTGATCATGAGGAAAACATCGGACAGACCCAAATGAAGGACATTCCACAAAATACCTGACCAGTACTCCTCAAAACTGTGAAGGTCATCAAAAACAAGGAAAGTCTGAGAAAGAGTCACAGCTAAGAGAGCCTAAGGAGACATGACTAAATGTAATGCAATATCTTGGATAGGATCCTGGAACAGAAAAAGGACATTCAGCAAGAATTAAGGAAATCTGACTAAAGTATGGCTTCAAAAATAAAGTATCAATATTAGCTAATTATAACCAATGAACTACACTAATGTAAGATCTCTGTAGAGAATTCCCTGTACTATTTTCAGTTTTCTGGTAAGTGTAAAACTATTCTAAAGTAAATTTTTTTTAAAAAACTGAAATAAAAAGAGAGATTTGGACAAGAGTGTAAGACAACATAAACGGTAAACAGATATCATTAATTAACAGGGTTCTCTGTACCTGTCACTGTGCTAAGTATTTTACAAAAATTAATCTGTTTAATATCCACAACAATCCTGTGAGTTAGATGTTATTACTATCCTCATTTCAGAACCCAAGAAACTGAGACACACAAAAACGCAATAATCAACTAAGACCTCAAAGACATTCCAGGCAGGTTTAGAACCCAGGCACATGTGCTCAGTACCTCACTATGTTTCTCAGCATGGGATCAAGGATTAGATGAGGTTCCTGGACAAGGGATGGTTGGTGGTTAGGGGATGAGCAGTGCTGCAGCCCTGGATAGCGAGTGAAACCCTCATGGAGAAGGTGATGCTTGAGCTGAGCTTTAAAGTGTGGTTGGAGGGAAGCAGAAGAGATGTTGCCGGCAGGAACAGGGAGAGTAAATTGGTCTGACTATAAGAGAGACAGCAAGGAGGAAGTGTGGTGGTTAAAAACTCAGGTCTGGCACTTTCAGCCTTGACTCAGTTACTGTTACGAGCTGGGCATATGCAGTAAGAAACGATAAAACTGGACAAAATACACGAACTGCTGAACAGCAGGCAGTGCAAGCCTGTGACTCCTAAAGAAGGGGAACATGAAGTGAGCTCACTCACACGCCGACTGTCTGCCTGGGGGTACTTTCTGGGTTGCAGCGCAGGCAGATGAGCATAGAGAACACAGCTTCCTGCTGCCCCGAGGAGGTGGAAGGAGAGCTGGTAAAGGGCCGGGAGACACAGGGCAGGCTGAGGAGGGGCCCAGAGGTCCAGGTGCAATGCTGACTGTGTCAGAGCGGGGGTGTGCTTCACACAGGATGAGTGAGACTCCATGAGGCCGCCAAGCAATTGTGAGCAGCTGCTATGGGGCTACGGGGCTGATGGGGCCTCCAGGGCTGGGAGATGCAGGAGTTTGAACCCAGCCAGAGGGCAGAGACCACGCGGAGCATGCTGGGCATTCACATAAAGCCTCTGGAGCAAGGACTGTGCTTCAGGCAAGATTAAGGACAAAACTGAATCATGCAACTCTAGAAAAGAAAGAAAACAAAGCCTGACAAAATCACGAGAGACAACCAGAAATTTAACTACCTGCCAGAATAAAGTTATAATACCTGTTAAAGCAAACAACATGATCCAGAATTCCAGAATCTTAGCAATGTATCATCTACAACATCCAGCATGAAATAAACACACATACAACTCTAGGTGAGAACTTGAAAGCAGCTCCTGCAAATATGTTCAAGGACTTAAGGCAGATAAAGGGAAATTATTTTTTTTTTAAAAGGAAATTCTAGAACTCAAAAGTACAATATCTGACAATGAAAAAGCACTGACTATCCTAACAGCACACTAGAAAGAATAGAAAAATGGGTCACTGAACTTGAACACAGTCAATACAAATGATCTCATCTGAGGAACAAAGTGAAAGGAAGATTAAAAAAATTAACAAGCCTTAGGGATGTTGGAGACCTACCATGTAGTATGACATATATGGAAAGAACAAGGGAGGTAAGGGGTGGTTAAAAAGTATTTGAAGAAATAATGACGGAAATTATCCTAAATTTATTTAACAAACATCAAATTTCTAGGGGTGAGGAGCTCTTCAACCACAAAGCAGGGTAGGGGCGCCTGGGTGGCTCAGTCGTTAAGCGTCTGCCTTTGGCTCAGGTCATGATCCTAGGGTCTTGAGATCGAGCCCCGCATCGGGGAAAGCCTGCTTCTCCCTCTCTCACTCCCACTGCTTGTGTTCCCTCTCTCGCTGTCTCTCTCTGTCAAATAAATAAATAAAATCTTAAAAAAACCACACACACAAAGCAAGCATAAATACAAGAAAATCACACCTACATACATAAATAGTCAAAATCTGAAAATATAATATAAAGAGAAAATATTAAAAGCAGCCAGAGAAAAACACATTTCCTACAGGGGAACAGTGATCCAAATGATGAATGATTTCTCACCAGCATCAGTGGAGTTCAGAAAATAGTAAAATCATATCTTTAAAGTGCTAAAAGGAAAAGCAAAACTGTCAGCTCAGAATCAAATCCAGCAACATATATTTTAAAAAGATAATGCAAGATGATCAAGTTGAGTTATTTCATGAATATAAATCTAAGTTTAATATTAAAAAATCTATTAACACAACTCAAGACAATAACAGAACAAAAGAGAAAACCATTTGGTCAACTCAGTAGATGGAGAGAAAAAGCATTTGATAGAATTAAAAACTTGTTCATATTACACACTTTCAGCAAACCTAGATGTAAGGTTACTTCTACTGCTCCTATCATTTAATGTATATGTTGAATACTTTCTCCTTGAGATTAGGAAAAGGCAAGTATGTCTACCATCATCATTTCTTTTTTTTTTTTTTTAAAGATTTTATTTATTTATTTGAGAGAGAGAGAATGAGAGAGAGCGAGTACATGAGAGGGGGGAGGGTCAGAGGGAGAAGCAGACACCCTGCCGAGCAGGGAGCCCGATGCGGGACTCGATCCAGGGACTCCAGGATCATGACCTGAGCCGAAGGCAGTCGCTTAACCAACTGAGCCACCCAGGCGCCCACCATCATCATTTCTAAGGCAGAAAAAGGATATAAAAGAAATAAATCTTGGAAGAACTAAAACTGCCTTTTAACAGAAAATGAAATTGTGTACATAAAACATCATAAAGGATTTACAAAAAGCTTCTAGTAGAATACATTTATTTAGCACACTCACAGGACACAAAACCAATATATAATACTCATTTGTATTTCTATACTCTAGCAACAAACAATAGACAAGTTAAATTTAAAAAGTAAATTTTACAATAGCATCAAATATATAGGAGTAAATCTAAGAAAAGATGTGCATAACTATTACACTGAAAAAATACAAAACGTTGCTGAGAAATTAAACAACACCTGCATCAGTGGTGCAATATACCACATATGCTTTGAAAAACTCATTATTATTAAGATATCAAATCTCTGCAAATCGATCTGTACATTCAGTACAACTCTTAATCAAATGCCCAGCTATTTTTTAATACTGAAAGTAGATTCTCAAATTTATATGGAAATGTGAAAGAACAGACAAAAACTAATACTTGTGTGTGTGTGTGTGTGTGTGTGTGTTGTGATGAGCACTGGGTGTTATACACAACTAATGAATCATTGAACACTACCTCAAAAACTAATGATGTACTACATGTTGGCTAACTGAACATAATAATAATAAAAAAAAACTAATGCTTTTCAATAAGAACTGGAATGGCAGCTTCCTCAGGAGGCAGGGATGTTGGTATGGAAGATGCATGAGGAAAACTTCTAAAGCCCTGGAAATTGTGCATCCGACCTCAGTGGTTGTTATCCAGGCATATGCATAAATAAAATCCACCAAGCTGTACAATTAAAATTAATGCAACTTGAGCAATTTATATATGTAACTCAATACAAAAAAGAAATGGAAGAATAAACAAAATATGCCATGGTGAATTTTAAAGTATTTAGTATTGATCCACAATGAATATACTACATAACAAACCTGTGATATAAAGCTAAAGCAATACTTAAAGGAATATTTATTATCTTAAATAATTATATTTGAAAAAATAATTAAGGAAATCAGGACAAGAACAACCAGCAAATCCAAAAAACCAGAAGGAAAGCAATCATGATAATACAAGAATCATTGAAATAGAAGCAGAAAGAATAATATAAAAGATTAACAAGTGAAGAGCTGTTGTTGTGAACAGGCTCCTGATATAAACAAACCATTAGCTGATCAAGATGGAATAGCAAAGGTCTATATAAAAATATTGGGATTGATAAGAGCAAAAGAAGTGCAAACACAGTTGAAATTGAAATTATAGGCATCTATCTATCTACCTATCTTTAAATATTTATTTATTTATTTTAGGGAGAGAGAGAGAGAGTGAGCAAGGGTGGAGGCAGAGGGAGAGAGAGAATCTGAAGCAGAATCTACACTGAGCATGGAGCCTGATGCGGGACTTGATCTAACAACCCTGAGATCATGACCTGAGCTGAAATCAAGAGTCAGATGCTTATCTGACTGATTCACCCAGGCACTCTGAAAGTATAAGCAAATATAAACAAATCTTATGTAAGTTATTGTTATAAAAAACACAAATGAGAAAGTTCCTAGAAAAAAAATAAGCAACATATTTTATAACAGTAAACTAGAAAGTGGCCTTTATCAAAAGTGTAGCAAACATGGTACTTAGTGGTGAAACTTTAGGAGCACCTCTGTTAAGGTCAAGAATGGGACAAGGCTGTCCACAGTCACAACTCATTTGCCATATTAAATTGAAGTCCTTGTCAAAATGTATAAGACAAGAAAAAGAAACAAGAGTTATAACAACTGGAAGGAAATATAACAGACATTGTTCCCTGAGTTCACTAAATTTTCTGAAGAGCATTAACAGAATTAAAAAAAAACAAAAAACAGTATGATCCCCAAATATCACCAATTTGAATCAGAAAATTTGAAAAGCTAACAGGAGAAAAATTCCATTCATAATCACATCAAAAATTATAATGTACCCACCTCTGTGGATACACCTCTGGGTATATAATATATATAATACCTTTGTGGGGGGGAATTACAAATCATTGATTAAGCACATAAAGGAAGGCCCAAGATAAATGTTAATGAATGGGAAGAATCATTACTAAAAAATAAGTAATTTCTCTCAAGCCAATCAATAAATTTAATGTAATTCTAGCAAAATAGGGATTTTCATAGAACTTAATAAGCTCATCCTTTTTTTAAAAAAAGATCTTATTTATTTATTTGACAGAGAGAGAGAGAGCACACAAGCAGGGGGAGCAGCAGAGGAAGAGGGAGAAGCAGGCTCCTGCTGAGCAGGGAGCCCAATGCGGGACTTGATCCCAGGACGCTGGGATCATGACCTGAGCTGAAGGCAGACGCTTAACCGACTGAGCCACCCAGTCTCCCCTAATAAGCTCATCCTAAAATAAATATGGAAAAGCAAAAGACGAGATAGTATGGAGAGATGATTTATTATTTAGTCAAGTATAACTAACATACAGTGCTATATTACTTTCAGGTGTACAACTTAATGATTCCAAAATTCTATACATTTCTCAGTGCTCATCAAGGTAAGTGTACTCTTAATCTCCTTTATTTATTTCACCCTCCCACCCCCTCTCCCCTCACAACTACCAGTTCTCCGTATTTAAGAAACCTTTTTTGTTTCTCTCTTTTTTTCATTTGTTCATTTGTTTTGTTTCTTAAATTTCACATATGAGTGAAATCATATAATATTTGTCTTTCTCTGACCTGTTTCACTTACCATTGCATCCATGATGGGTCCATCCATGTCATTGCAAATGGCAAGATTTCATTCTCTTTTATAGCTGAGTAATATTCCATGGTGTGTGTATGTATGCCACATCTTCTTTACCCATTTCTCTATCGATGGACACTTGGGTTGCTTCTGTATCTTGTTTAAATGTCCATACTACCTAAAACAATCTACAGGTTTAATGCAATCCTTACCAAAATACCAATAACATTTTTCACAGAACCAGAACAAATAATCCTAAAATTTGTATGGAACCACAAAAGACCTCAGATAGCCAAAGCAATCTTGAAAAAGAAGAACAAGCCTGGAGGTATCACAATTCCAGATTTCAAGATATACTACAAAGCTGTAATAATCAAAACAGCATGGTCCTGGCCCAGAAGTAGATACACAGATCAATGGAACAGAATAAGGAACCCAGAAATAAACTCATATTTATGTGGTCAATTAATCTATGACAAATGAGGCAAGAATATACAATGGGGAAAAGACAGTCTCTTTAACAAATGGTGTTGGGAAAACTGGACAGCCATATGCAAAAGAATGAAACATCAGAATTTTTGAAAAAGAATAAGTGGGAGTTGTCTTAGGAGATGTCTAGACTTATAAGAATGCTAGACTATTTAAGACTATGGGGTATTGGCACAGATAGACAAGAACAAACAAACACACAAACAAGCAAACCAAGGAAATAGAACCAGAAACAGATCCAGGTACATACAAAACCTCATTGTTTGGAACAGTTTCATAGAGTAATGTGTAAAAAAAAAAATGGATTACTAAATCAGTGGTGTTTGGAAGACTGGCTTTCCATAAAGAAATAAAGTAATAAAATCAGATTCTTATCTCACATCATCCATAAAAACATATGTCACATATACTCAGAACCAAAATTTGAAAAGCAAAAGGTAAAACTCTTAGAAGTTTGCAACTTATTGTTGATATCATGTTAGGAAAAGGTTTCTTAAATAAGATACAAATGGCATAAATCATAAAGGAAATATTGGTAAATTGATTATTAAAAATAAAACCTCCACACAAGAGACTCTATAAGCAAAGTGAGAACACAAGCCACAAGTGGTCAAAGTTATTTGTAATAAATAAAACTGAAAAATACCCAGAATATAAAAAATTCTCAAAAAGATAAAAAAGGAAAAATAAACATAGAAAATGAACAAAAGATATAAAAAGAGAATTCACAAAGAACAAAGTCCAAATAGCCAATGAAAGTATGTTCATTGAGAGATGTTTAAACAAATGCAGAGTAAAATGAGGTCCCATTCCAGCAAGACAGTTAGTCAGTGTCTGATGGGAGGTGTATAGCAGGTGTTGGCAGGAAGAGTGAGAGACGGAGGTGGGGAAACAGGTGTTCTTCCACATCGTCTAGTCATAGCGTACAGTGTGCCAACTTTGACATTACTTGGGCAATATCTGGAAGGTTGGGGTCCCATGTCATCCACAACTTGGAAATTCTACTTCCAGGTATGTGCCTTGGAGAGACCCTTGCACCTGTGTTCCAGGAGATCAGTAGAAAAATGTTCATAACCTTAATATTTTAATGGAGTGGACATATATACTGTAGTTTTGGAAATAATATAGCAGTTAAAATGAATGGGCTCCATCTACATGTATCAGTATAGATAAATTTGAAGTGTTAAATTTTTAAAAGCTAGTTATAAAATGTTATATGCCATGTAATCCAACTTATGTGATAATTAAATATATAGAAGAAGAGTACATGTTTTTAAACACATACATATGTAGTAAGAGTTCAAAACCTATGTGGAATAACACATACCAACTTGAGAAGTTATCTCAGGGAGACGAGAAGGTGGAGATAGAGGGTTTGTTTGTATTTACCTGCATTTGTAATGCTTTATTAAAAAAATTGTCTACAATAATATAGTAAAGTGGTAGCTTCTGCTCAGACTCCAGGGAAGGCAGTGGTTGCCTGTTACATTATCCTGCTTTTCTGTGTTTGAAATGTTTCACAATTCAAAATAAAGAAAAATGTAAAGCACATATTTTTATTATTATTAATAATTAAGGAGGTAAAATAACCTCAAAAGCAAAAGCTTAGGGACTGTTATTTATTCACCAAAGACACATTTCTGTCCAGTTCAACCACACTGCACACTGGGGCACCGAGACTATAAAATCAGGATGGCATCATTCCTATCCTTGGGGTCTGACCAGAACACAAATGGGACCCACAGGGTGGCAGCCATCAGGGGGTATGGGCCAGACATCAGAGAGCTTTGTCCAGGGTGTGCAGGGAAGGTGTCATCAGGGAGGTTGGTGAGGAACAAGGTCCTACAGGATGAGTAAGTGCTGGCCCAACAGACCAGTAGGAACCGGGAAGAATGGGTACCCAAAGCCCTGTTCAGGCTACTGGACATCTGAGCTATACAATTACATTGATGGAACACCTTCTAGGGGTCAAGGGTTGTGCTAGGTGGGTGGGGAACTCCGAGTTCCTACAGTTTACCCTCCACATTAAGCATTCAGTGCGTGCAGTGTAGTCTATGACTTATAGGGCTGTCTAGAGAAAAAGTGTCAGAATTACAGGCCTCAACTTTGTGCCCAAGTTTCTCCATTAGGGGTCTGGTAGTGGAAAGTTTGCGACCTTTTATGGGGACCGCCTAGAGGGGATGGGAAGAGAAACAGGAGATAGAGTTGAGGCAGGGAACTAGAGAGAGCAGGCCTAGTACCCTACAAGGGAGGTCTGTGCAAATTAGAAAAAAACAAATTAGAAAAGTGCCCCCTTTGCCAGAGCACATAGTTTGGCAAGTGGAATATACAGACTTCAACCTGGCACTGTTGTTCAATGCCCAAAGTGTGCAAATGTACATGACAAGCCCAAGGAAATGCTCCTTAAACCATGTTCAGGCAAGACGCTGAATGTGGCCTGCTTCTTTGTTGTCTGGGTGTATGCCCATGTCCACCTGGGAATTGGAAGGGACTGCCCACCTGACTCTTGATATGGAGATAGCCTGAATGCCCTTGAGTCTTGTCCTCATGGGGGCTCCAGCCAACTCCCCTCAGGAGATGTGACAGGGGTTTTGTTCCACCTTCCTGGGCTGGGTGCCTGGTTCCTTCTGGCTTAGCTCTGGCTGCTTTGACAAAAATACCAAAGACTGAGTGACTTAAACAAGACATTTATTTCTCATAGTTCTAGAGGCTGGAAGCCTGGGATCTGGATGCTGCCCATTTGGTCCCTGGTGAGGACTCTCTTCTGACTTGCAGACTACCACCTTCTCACTGTGTCTTCACATGACTGTGAGAAAGAGAGCTCTGGTCTCTTCATCTTTTTTGTAAGGGTGTTAATTCCATCATGGACATTATACCCTCATGACCTCATCTAACCCTGATCACCCCCTCTATTACCATCACACTGGGGTTGGTGCATCCACATACGGATTTGTGGGGACACATTCCGTCCATATCACCTTCTTTCTGCTGCCTCTGACAAAGCTCCACAAATCTGACAGAGCAAAGAAGAGAGTGCGGGTTTGATGCGGCATCACAAAAAGTTGTGCAGTGAAGAGAGGCATGAGGAGAAAGCACCAAAGGGATGGGGCCTAGAGGTCTGAAAGGCAATGAGCTTGGAGACAGAACTCCCCCGGAGCCAGAGAAGGGTCTGCGGAGAAAGGGCAATGGATGTGAGTGTAGCCATACCTCAGGAACTCTCTGTGGCTCAGATCTCAGAGGAGCAGCACACTCAGGGAGGCTACAGTGACAGGAAGCAGTGGCCAGGCAGTTTTGGAGAGCATGTGAGCAATGGGATTGGAGGAGAGGGCCATGTCTAGGAGAATGGCTCATTCGTTCACTCCCTTGCACGAAATGTTTACCCACTGAATACCTGCTGAGTTTCAGACTCTACTCCCCAAAATCCTGAGATGGGAACTGCCCTGAAACACACCAGAGTGGAAACCACTAAAAGCCTTCAAGCCACTGGGAGCTCAAGGCAACATGGCATGCCAAGGTCCCAGCTGGGAGCCAGTGGAGACAGGAATGGGGCTCCCCTTTCAGAATGTGACTCCAGTGCTGTGTTGCCCTTGCTGAGAGCCACAGCTGTGGTCTTTCACCAAAAATGACCCAGTGGCAGCACGGACTCATTGCCCAGGCCTTTGGAGCCTGAGTGGGTGGCTGGGACCAGCAGTGTGTTTGTTCCAGACCCCACAACTCCTGTATGCAGGTCTCACCAGTCCCATGTGGCGTGGCAATGGCCTGCCTGCAGTTCAGCTGTGTGGCCTTGGAACATATTCTTCTATTTAACCTAAACTAAGGTACTGATACTTCTAGCCCCAGTTTTGGGTCTTGGGAGAGAAAGAAGAGGAAGGACTTTTTCTCTGTGTCTGACAGCCAGTTCACAGCAATGCTCATCTGCTGGCCCTCTCTCCTGTCAGTGGTCTGATGCTACCTGCCCTCCCTCAGCCATCCGTATCTACCCAAGAGCTACACATGCGCAAGTTACTAATCATCTCCTTACCACTAAGAAAATCTCTTCATATCTGCTAGTCTTGGTGAACTCATATTAAGATAGGGATTACCCAGTATTAGAAGAGATCTTTAAAATACTATTACCAGTTAAATGATTTTTAATGGACTTTTTTTTTTTTTTTTTAAAGAGCAGTTTTAGATTCACAGCAAAATTGAGGGGACAGTACCAATTTCCCACATAGCTCCTGTCCCTACACATGCATGGTCTTCCCCACTATTAACATCCCTTGCCAGAGTGGTGCATTTCTTACAATTGATGAACCCACACAGACACATCATTATCAGCCAAAGCCCATAGTTTACATTAGGTCTCACTCTTGATATCGTGCATCCTATGACAAATGTATGATGACACTTACCTATCATCAGAGTATTGTGCAGAGCCGTGTCACTGCCCTAAAAATCCTCCATGCTCTGCATATTCATTTCTCCCTTCCCCCAAACTCTGGCAGCCACCGATTTTTTTTTTTTTGCTGTCTTCATAATTTTGCCTTTTCTATTTTAATGGTAAAATAATAATGAAACAATTCAAGAAACAAGATATACAATATTTCTGGGTCTGAGGAAGAGAGAAAGGAATTGGCATATGGGCAGGTAGTCCCCCAACCATTCTCTTCTGCTTTTTCTAGCTTATTGTTTCTGGATTCACATGCTCTCTCTGAGGTTTCAAGATGTTTTCATTATGCCTTCTGGCACGGGACCTGCAGGGAGGTTGCATGGCATGGTCTTGTGTGGGCCAGGTGGGCATGTGACATTTTAAAGTCACTTGCTCCAGAAACTCTGTTGAAGAGCTTTTAAAGTCCACCAAGATTCTGAAGTAGAGCGCCCCAATTCATAGTTCTCTAGTGGATACAGTCCAGCCCCTTCCCTAGTTAGTACAAGTCTATTCAAAATTCTCTTTTCTTTGAAACTACTTTGGAAAAGGTGTCACGTGGAGACCTGTGGATAAGGAATTCAAACACTTGTCTCATCCTGAGCTTCCCCACTGCCTGTTCAGGAGACATAGACCCACTGATCAGCTTCCTCACCTATATAACGAGCTAGCGTCTTGCCAGAGTATTTATTGAATGTAAATTAGAAGGAAAAAGCCACAGCTCTTTTTCTACACACCAAATATCAGGAGTCTTCACTGACTAGATTAGTGATAAAAACCTGAAAACAAACAAATAAACAAACCCTCCTGACCCTGAAGTAGAAGGAAGACAAGATCGCTGCTAGAGATGAGTGGAAAGCTTCTGAAGGCTGGAGCCCTTTTCCGGTGGAGAAAAGGCCCCTTCAGGGCATATCACCCTTGGATATTTTCATTATTTTATTTTATTTTATTTTGTTAAAGATTTTATTTATGTATTTGACAGAGAGGCAGTGAGAGAGGGAACACAGGCAGGGGGAGTGGGAGAGGGAGAAGCAGGCTCCCCGCTGAGCAGGGAGCCCGATGTGGGGCTTGATCCCAGGACCCTGGGATCATGACCTGAGCTGAAGGCAGACGCTTAACGACTGAGCCACCCAGGCACCCGACCCTTAGATATTTTTAAAAAACTCTCTCCTTAACTTGATCCTGTGTTCAGATCCTATCATATTAATAAGTAACCATGAAATTTTTGCCCATATGTATAAAAACATAATGCATTTATACTAGGAAAGATCACATTAAAGGAACAATATTTAAACTTGGAAGACTTTGAGTTCTGATTGAAGAAATAACATTTTGTAAAAGCAGCAGGCATTAAACCTCTAGTTAGAATCAGCTCTGTGGAATTAAATGCCGGTACATTGCAGAAAAAGGATGTTCAAAGCCATTTTGTTTCCCAAGTAGGTGAAGGATATTTGAAACTACTTTTGTGTCTTTCTAAATACCTTTGCACAAAAAATACTCCACATTTGTTCAAACAGAAGGCTCAAAAGTGTATTGTGATAATGAAGGGGGGAATCAGAGGGGGAGATGAACCATGAGAGACTATGGACTCTGAGAAACAAACTGAGGGTTCTAGAGGGGAGGGGGATGGGCGGATGGGTTAGCCTGGTGATGGGTATTAAGGAGGGTACGTACTGCATGGAGCAGTGGGTGTTATACGCAAACAATGGATCGTGGAACACTACATCAAAAACTAATGATGGTGTTGTATGGTGATTAACATAACATAAAAAAAAAAGTGTATTGTGAGACTGCCTTTTAAGACCCTCATTTTACAGATAAGGAAACAGATGGAGAGAGGCTAACTCTTTCCTGAGGCTGTAGGTCTAACATTAGTACAGCCCTGACACTGGAGTCAGGTCTCCTCAGTCCAGGCCAGTACTCTGTACTACACCATGTTTCCCTGTTTTTTAAGGAGAAATGGTTAATTATTGTTAATGTCTGTTCTCAAAGCAGCCATGACCAATGTGTGTGTGGTCTACAGCACAGGGCCTCCAGCTTGCTTGCTTCCTTTCTCTATCTTTAGCGAAAGAAATGGAAAGTGGGTGGAATAGCAAACATTATATGAACTGCCTTCCAGAGAAGATATATGTAACATATTAAGCATGTTCTGGCTATTGCCATGCACAGTGCATCCATGTCACATGGGACTGGACAAGTGGACCTTTCCAGAGTGAACATTCTTGGATCTGTGATGCCTTCCCCCACATACAAGATGCCAGGTACCCAGAGGGAATGTACCTCACCCAGGCTTTGCTTTTTCCTGAAGAAGCTGTCTACTTTCAACAGACTACAACTTCAGGATTTCCCCCTAAGTAGCATTTACCTCCACCATGGACACCCTATTCTAATGCCAAAGTGTATTAACTATATCCTTCATCATCTGTATTTGATGCTTTGCTATCTGGCGCCCTGTGGACTCTGGAGGTCCCTGTCCCTCTCAGGGAGAGTCAAGTCCTAGAAATAGCAAACCCACGAATGCACTGTTTAAGTGCAAAGCAACCAATCCAGAGCCCACACTCCCAGTCACCTCCTTTGTCAGGCTCTCATACTCTAGGTCACACTGTACCTGCTCTACTAACTCCAGGACTGAGGATGCCCCCCTGTCTCAGAGCCTGATGATATGATTCAAACCAGCTAATCATAAATCTGCTTACCTGGCCTTACCTGTTCCTTCCTTCAGCAGCTACAGTAAAACACGTTTCTCCCTGCTTCATGTATCTCCTGACCAAGCCTGGTGCTTCCCTATGTGGCCCTGCATGACGTGGCATGACCCTCCTCTTGAGATCTATGAGTAACAAACTATCTTTTCAATGGCAATCATATCCTGATCTGTTGGCCTTATTATACCTAAATTTTCTATTAATACACTATATTTAAGATGCCAACACCCAGATTGGCAAATATTTTGCCCTCACACTTACATAGTTTATGTGCCAGACCAGGCTCCACCCGGGGCATTTTATGGTTTCCAGGCAGGCTTCTCCTCTGGCACATTTGATAGGGACCTGATCAGCCCCACTTCTGATCATCCACCCAGAGCTGTCTTCTCTGAAGGAGGGCATTTACACATCAGCCACGTTCTGGTGCAAGGGAAAAAAAAAATCATTTCAAAATCTACTCTAGCTGGCTTTTTCCACCTTTAATCTCCTGGGCTTTTAATTTAAATTCCTTTCTATTAATGTGAGCTGGGTGGGGGCCGAAATCCTGAACCTGAGTCATCCAGTCTCCACCCTGGACTCAGGCGCCTAACATGAATAATCTCTTCCCTCTCCATTACCTTGACAATGTATCTGCCAAGCTATGAGCACAGTCAAGGCTATAACACTGAACTGACCTGGGTTCAAATGAAAGTGAAGCTGCTGCTTGTTCTTTGCAAGGGGACAAAGGAGTAGATAAAGAGAAAGCATGGGTTACATGGAGTAAGCAAATTAATGGAGACCACAAGCAATGGGCCAGACAAGCCTGGCCTCAAATCCTCACTCTTGCTCTTAGCTGTGTGATCTCAGGCAAATTACTTAACATCTCTGAGACTCAGCTTCTTTGTCTGTAAGATGAGAAGGTAAAAATAAGAAGTAACATTTATTGAGCAATTTCAATGTACCATTGTTTTCAATGTTCTCTATTATTCACTAATTTAATGATAGTTAAATGTGATGTAGGTTCTATTGTATGGATGAAGAAACTAGGTGAAGAGGTTAAGATGTATATCCAGGCAGCCTGCTGTGTTCAGGTGTTCAGGGCCTACCTCATGTATGTAGCATGTATGTAAAATAATGCCAGACCATGGTCAACACCCATTGCTATCATGGACTGGTAGGGAGTGGGAGCTATTCTTATTCCTAAGCAACAGCTGCTAGTGCTTTTCGGGAACAAAGCTGCTCTCACTGGTGTGGTCACACTCAATGTGCCAATTCCTCCTCCTCATAGTTTCTTTCCAGTCTTCCTCCCCAGCACAAGGAGGGAAAGGAGGCTGGTTCAGGTAACTGCTTCTACTATGAGCTCACCGAGGGAGAGGAGTTCAGGCCTGGCTGGGAGTGGGGCAAGGGTCCTCACACCCTGACCCCAGGAGAGGTCTGGAAAACCACAAGTGTTACTATAGGCCATCACCTGTCCCAAAGCTGCTCCAGTGTCCCACAGCCATGGCCTCATCACAGAAATTGTCTCAATGGTTCTCAAACTCTTGCCTTCATTCAACCTTGAGTCCACCCTGGCCCACTCAGTCATGTCTCATTTGTGAAGCTATTCTCATGAGGAGGGATGGGGCAAGGAGAGTTGAATCTCAGAAGAGAGGAAGGTAGAGGAGAGTGATTTCTGATCAGCCCCATTCCCAGCCCAGGGTGAGTGGTGGGGGTACTCAAGGCTCCTAAGTTGTTCAGCCCCATCAGGCACTCAGTGGTGTCCTCCCAACAGAGGCTAGGCTGGTGCTGACCAGAAAGATGGGGTTACATGGAAGATGTGGGGAGATCACCCCACATGGGCACAGCAGAAATGAAACGGAAAACAAAAGTCCTGTTACTTGTAGCATAAACTCATTCTTCCAAAGTGGTGAATAGTGTGGGGATGTGGTGACAAGTACATAAAATTAAGATTCTCTACAGGCTGGATTGAGTTGAGGTGTTATTAGAGGTTCAAAGCATAGGAGGAGGAGCTTGGATTTGACTTCAGCCCCACCACCTCATCTGCACTTGATGGGATCCATCCTAATGGTCCCTTTGGGGCTTGTGTCTGTGACCAGGCTAAATTCATGATAGAAGGTGCAGCTGAATGCTTACAGGCACTGGACCTTCACCCATTGCTTCAGAAGGAGGTGGTTTGATTGGCAGTGCCTGGGCACAAACACCAATGCCTGTGTTTTTCTAACTGCATGCCAGCCTGCCACTATGCCCACAGGGCCTGTTTCTCACCTTGAGAATCAAGAGACACAATTGCCACTGGTTGGTATGGATTCCTCATCAGAGGAGTTAGGAGAATTAGGAGATAACACCGGAGAGGTATGTGAGGAAATCAGATTTTTGGAAATTGAATCATATTTCAAATGCATCGGGTAAGCCTTCTGTTTAAAGGTTGCCTTCTAGAAAATTCTCCTATAAGGCAAGGAATCATTTCACAGCCCAAGGAGGAGCTTACTCCTAAAGACAAAACCTACTGTCATCAGCTAGATTTCCCCAAATCTTTAAGAGTTTCCAGATGTGACAGTATATAAGCTTCTCGAAAACCACTAATGGAGTAAAAAAATAGAAATAAATAAAGTAAAAAAATTGCAAAAACATGGAAAAATTTCTTGCTGCTCCTTTTCTTATTAACAGGATAAATCATAAACTTACCTCGCTTGAATGAGTGAGAGATGGTGCCCTGATACCTCTGAAATTGTCCTGGATGGAATGGCAGGATGTGTTAAGGGAAAATACAACATCTCTTTGTAAAGGACGAAGTGGTGGCAGACAAAATGTTTGGAGTCAGCAAAGATCACTTTGATGAGTTTGACTCCCAACTCCACCCTAAAGAGCAAGCCTGTAGTGGACAAGTTTTGTGACCCTGTGAGCCTCAGTTTCTTCATCTGTAAAACGGAACTAGAATTTCTCTTATAGGCTTACTTTGAAGATTTTGATTGATGACCAAGAAGAAGTGCTCAATTAATACTAGCTTTCCCCTCTTCCTTACTAAACACGTTTTAGATGAAACACCAGAAAGGGGCACGAGGGTCATTTAAACACACCTCAGCTTCTCTATGGTGAGGAAGGGTATAGGCAGTCAGTACAGGATGCTCTCTCCTGCACCTCTAGCATATTTTTATTGTCTTCTCCCCTATCTCTTGCAGACCAGATTCAATGAATATCCTATCTAGTAAATGCTTCTAAAGTACACAAAAGAGAGTGAAAGAAAAACCCCAGCTAGAAGAGGATCAAAAGTTCCTGGTGTTTTTCATTTTTCTTCATGAGGTGAGCCCTGGGCTTGTTTACTCCCTGGACCTTTACATCCTCATATGTGAAACAGCCCCTGAGATGCCTTTCATTTGTAGCTTTCTATGGTCTGTTCTCACTTGCTCTCCTGCCTAGGTGCTATTCTAAGTCCTTTAGCTCTTTAACTCATTTATCCCGGCAACAACCCAAGAGGTACTCACCATTGTTCTCCCTTTTACAGATCAGGAAACTGAGGTTGAATAATACGTTCAAGATCACAGGGTGAACAAGTTGCAGAGTGGGATCCAGGCCATGCAATCTAGATCCAGAGTTTATGCTCATTCTGCTGGGTGCCCCTCTACACTAATCACTTAACCAAACTTAAAATGAGAAAACTGAAGTCGGAAAGGACTGGCTTCATGATCTTGCCCTAAGCAGGGTATTTTAACCACAGTCTCTTTTGGAGAAGACATGTGGCCATGGGCTCCTTTAGAAATCACTCCTTTCCTTGTTTTTCTTCTTCCAGAGAAGGATTTGGAACAGAAATTCTATCACTCATCCCTTGGTTTTGGGGCTGTGCCTGTGCCTTGAGACCCTGCAACACAAATTCTGTGGGAGCAGGACAAATTTGGGAAGGGCCTACATCCACACCTAGGGCTTTGTATGGGCAGAGCCCAGGGACAGCACAGGTGGGTTTTCTGAGCCACAGTACACAAGGGATTAGTCAGGCAAGGCCACAACTCAAAGTGGTCAGATGGAGTAGAACATGGCTGCTCAGGACCCTGGGAAGCAGTCTATATGGGAAGCTAGCCTGAGTGGCAGTCAGCCCCAGGAGGTCCATATTCTGACCAGTAACTGGCTGCCATGAGTGAAACCACTGCAGGAGCGTCTTGTTCTTCACTCCCTTGCCAGTGCAGCACAAGGTCTGAAACATACTGAGTACCAAGTAACAGGAGAGCTGGCAGGACTTAACTGGGCTCCTAGCTACTCCTTGGGACCCCAGACTAGACCCAAGGTCTAAAGAACAAAGGATCGAGGGAGGTACTGAGGCAGGATTCTGTGCATATTTGCAACGATTGGCTATTTGGGTATAGAGGACATGGGAGGGATGAGATCCGGCCTCTTAATCTGAGGTCTAATGTTGGTGATTCAGTCTCCAATTCTACTGAATGGTGGGGCTAAAATTTCTGTTCATTTTCTTCTTCAGAGTTGGCCCAAGGATCTGCAGCAAGCAAGTTCAAGGGACTAAAATAGGTAACTGTAGAGGACAGAAGAGAGTAAACAGTGCAGGGCCTGACACCGACAAGCCTTCTAAAGTGGGCAATAGGTTGGTAGGAAGTTGATGGAATAGTCACAGTAATAATTCTTACCTACTAGCAGTAACCATAATAAATTCCAATGAAACCAATATTTGAAAGACTATTTTTGTATTATACCAATCCTAAGTAAGCCAATTAATTGATCATTAGCATCTGGGTAACTTGTATAATTTAAAAGTATAGTTAATAAGTTTGAAATGAATTTAATGGTCTTGACTAATATTTATAAAAAATGAAACAAAGTACACCAGGAAATATCTATGCATGGTGCATAGCAAAATTAACTATTTTTTTCACAAAACTTTTGTTCCAATTTATATAGAGTTATCTCTGTGTGTCTACTGTGTTGTACTCAAAATGTACTTGTGACTGTGGATTTCAGTCAAAACAGGTTGATAGTCACTTCTCCAAGCATTTGCTGAAAGCCTATGATGAGTCAGGTCTGTGCAAAGATCTAGGGCTTTAAATGCTCAGCTCTGCTATAGGGCAAGCTTGGTGGTCAGAAGGAACTGATGTGTCCAGTGTCCTCTCAGAAGAAAGAGGAAAGCATCACAGAGGCATAAGGAACAGAATATGGGCACTTCAGAATGGATAGGACTGCTGGGGCAACCCTGGCAAAATGTTGAGATTGTATATTGAACATACAATTTACATGTTTACTACCTTCCAAACATTCTGATTATATTTGAACTTTCTTTAGGGCATCGGATTTTATCCCATTCCCTTCCAGTGGACTTCTTCTTCTTTTTTTTTTTTTATTATGTATTGATGCTTCTATTAAATGTTTATTTTTTTATTTTTTATTGTTATGTTAATCACCATACATTACATCATTAGTTTTTGATGTAGTGTTCCATGATTCATTGTTTGTGCATAACACACAGTACTCCATGCAGAACGTGCCCTCTTTAATACCCCTCACCAGGCTAACCCATCCTCCCACCTCACTCTGCTCTAGAACCCTCAGTTTGTTTTTCAGAGTCCATAGTCTCTCATGGTTCGTCTCCCCCTCCGATTTCCCCCCCTTCATTCTACCCCTCCTGCTATCTTCTTCTTTTTTTTTTTTAACATATATTGCATTATTTGTTTCAGAGGTACAGATCTGTGATTCAATAGTCTTGCACAATTCACAGCGCTCACCATAGCACATACCCTCCCCAGTGTCTATCACCCAGCCACCCATCCCTCCCCCCACCCACCCCCAACTCCAGCAACCCTCAGTTTGTTTCCTGAGATTAAGAATTCCTCATATCAGTGAGGTCATATGATACATGTCTTTCTCTGACTTATTTCGCTCAGCCTAACACCCTCCAGTTCCATCCATCGTTGCAAATGGCAAGATCTCATTCCTTTTGATGGCTGCATAATATTCCATCGTATATATATACCACCTCTTCTTTATCCATTCATCTGTCAATGGACATCTTGGCTCTTTCCACAGTTTGGCTATTGTGGACATTGCTGCTATAAACATTGGGGTGCACGTACCCCTTCAGATCCCTACATTTGTATCTTTGGGGTAAATACCCAGTAGTGCAATTTCTGGATCATATGGTAGCTGTATTTTCAACTTTTTGAGGAACCTCCATACTGTTTTCCAGAGTGGTTGCACCAGCTTGCATTCACACCAACAGTGTAGGAGGCTTCCCCTTTCTCCGCATCCCCACCAACATCTGTCGTTTCCTGACTTGTTAATTTTTGCCATTCTGACTGGTGTGAGGTGGTATCTCATTGAGGTTTTGATTTGGATTTCCCTGATGCCGAGTGATGTTGAGCACTTTTTCATGTGTCTGCTGGCCATTTGGATGACTTCTTTGGAAAAATGTCTGTTCATGTCTTCTGCCCATTTCTTGATTGGATTCTTTGTTCTTTCGGTGTTGAGTTTGATGAGTTCTTTATAGATTTTGGATACTAGCCCTTTATCTGATATGTCATTTGCAAATATCTTCTCCCATTCTGCTGGTTGTCTTTTGGTTTTGTTGACTGTTTCTTTTGCTCTGCAAAAGTTTTTATTTTGATGAAGTCCCAATAGATCATTTTTGCCCTTGCTTCCCTTGCCTTTGGCGATGTTTCTAGGAAGAAGTTCTTGCGGCTGAGGTCGAAGAGGTTGCTGCCTGTGTTCTCCTTTAGGATTTTGATAGACTCCTGTCTCACATTGAGGTCTTTCAACCATTTGGAGTCTATTTTTGTGTGTGGTGTAAGGAAATGGTCCAGTTTCATTCTTCTGCATGTGGCTGTCCAATTTTCCCACCACCATTTGTTGAAGAGACTGTCTTTTTTCCATTGGACATTCTTTCCTGCTTTGTCGAAGATGAGTTGACCATAGAGTTGAGGGTCCATTTCTGGGCTCTCTATTCTGTTCCATTGATCGATGTGTCTGTTTTTGTGCCAGTACCATACTGTCTTGATGATGACAGTTTTGTAATAGAGCTTGAAGTCTGGAATTGTGATGCCGCCAGCTTTGCTTTTCTTTTTCAACATTCCTCTGGCTATTCGGGGTCT
>NW_022589734.1:1631215-1791346 GCF_004348235.1 Phoca vitulina
GGTAGCTCTATTTTCAACTTTTTGAGGAACCTCCATACTGTTTTCCAGAGTGGTTGCACCAGCTTGCATTCCCACCAACAGTGTAGGAGGATTCCCCTTTCTCCACATTCCCACCAACATCTGTTGTTTCCTGACTTGTTAATTTTTGCCATTCTGACTGGTGTGAGGTGGTATCTCATTGAGGTTTTGATTTGGATTTCCCTGATGCCGAGCGATACTGAGCACTTTTTCATGTGTCTGCTGGCCATTTGGATATCTTCTTTGGAAAAATGTCTGTTCATGTTTTCTGCCCATTTCTTGATTGGATTCTTTGTTCTTTGGGTGTTGAGTTTGATAAGTTCTTTATAGATTTTGGATACTAGCCCTTTATCTGATATGTCATTTGCAAATATCTTCTCCCATTCTGCTGGTTGTCTTTTGGTTTTGTTGACTGTTTCTTTTGCTCTGCAAAAGCTTTTTATCTTGATGAAGTCCCAATAGTTCATTTTTGCCCTTACTTCCCTTGCCTTTGGCAATGTTTCTAGGAAGCAGTTGCTATGGCTGAGGTCGAAGAGGTTGCTGCCTGTGTTCTCCTTTAGGATTTTGATAGACTCCTGTCTCACATTGAGGTCTTTCAACCATTTGGAGTCTATTTTTGCATGTGGTGTAAGGAAATGGTCCAGTTTCATTCTTCTGCATGTGGCTGTCCAATTTTCCCAACACCATTTGTTGAAGAGACTGTCTTTTTTCCATTGGACATTCTTTCCTGCTTTGTCGAAGATGAGTTGACCATAGAGTTGAGGGTCCATTTCTGGGCTCTCTATTCTGTTCCATTGATCTATGTGTCTGTTTTTGTGCCAGTCCCATACTGTTTTGATGATGATGGCTTTGTAATAGAGCTGGAAGTCCGGAATTGTGATGCCACCAGCTTTGCTTTTCTTTTTCAACATTCCTCTGGCTATTCGGGGTCTTTTCTGGTTCCATACAAATTTTAGGATAATTTATTTCTTTGAAAAAAGTGGATGGTATTTTGATGGGGATTGCAATGAATGTGTAGATTGCTCTAGGTAGCATTGGCATCTTCACAATATTTGTTCTTTGAATCCATGATCATGGAACATTTTTCCATTTCTTTTTGTCTTCCTCAATTTGTTTCATGAGTATTTTATAGTTTTCTGAGTACAGATCCTTTGCCTCTTTGGTTAGATTTATTCCTAGGTATCTTAAGGTTTTGGGTGCAATTGTAAATGGCATCGACTCCTTAATTTCTCTTTCTTCTCTCTTGTTGTTGGTGTATAGAAATGCCACTGATTACTGTGCATTGATTTTATATCCTGCCACTTTCCTGAATTCCTGTATGAGTTCTAGCAGTTTTGGGGTGGAGTCTTTTGGGTTTTCCACATAAAGTATCATATCATCTGCAAAGAGTGAGAGTTTGACTTCTTCTTTGCTGATTTGGATTCCTTTTATTTCCTTTTGTTGTCTGATTGCTGTGGCTAGGACTTCTAGTACAATGTTGAATAGCAGTGGTGATAGTGGACATCCCTGCCGCATTCCTGACCTTAGGGGGAAAGTTCTCAGTTTTTCCCCATTGAGAATGATATTCACTGTGGGTTTTTCATAGATGGCTTTTATGATATTGAAGTATGTACCCTCTATCCCTATACTCTGAAGAGTTTTGATCAAGAAAGGATGCTGTACTTTGTCAAATGCTTTTTCTGCATCTATTGAGAGGATCATATGATTCTTGTCCTTTCTTTTGTTAATGTATTGTATCACATTGATTGATTTGTGGATGTTGAACCAACCTTGCAGCCCAGGGATAAATCCCACTTGGTCGTGGTGAATAATCCTCTTAATGTACTGTTGGATCCTATTGGCTAGTATTTTGGTGAGAATTTTGCATCCATGTTCATCAAGGATATTGGTCTGTAATTCTCCTTTTTGATGGAGTCTTTGTCTGGTTTGGAGATCAAGGTAATGGTGGCCTCATAAAACGAGTTTGGAAGTTTTCCTTCCATTTCTAGTTTTTGGAACAGTTTCAGAAGAATAGGTATTAATTCTTCTTGAAATGTTTGGTAGAATTCCCCTGGGAAGCCATTTGGCCCTGGGCTCTTGTTTGTTGGGAGATTTTTGAGTACTGCTTCAATTTCCTTAGTGGTTATTAGTCGGTTCAGGTTTTCTGTTTCTTCCTGGTTCAGTTTTGGTGGTTGATACATCTCTAGTAATGCATCCATTTCTTCCAGAGAATCTAATTTGCTGGCATATAGTTGCTCATAATATGTTTTTACAATTGTTGTATTTCTTTGGTGTTGGTTGTGATCTCTCCTCTTTCATTCATGATTTTATTTATTTGGGTCCTTTCTCTTTTCTTTTTGATAAGTCTGGCCAGGGGTTTATCAATCTTATTAAATCTTTCAAAGAACCAGCTCCTAGTTTTGTTGATCTGTTCTACTGTTCTTTTGCTCTGATCTTTATTATTTCTCTTCTCCTGCTGGGTTTAGGCTTTATTTGCTGTTCTTTCCCCAGCTCCTTTAGGTGTAGGGTTAGGTTGTATTGGAGATCTTTCTTGTTTTTTGAGAAAAGCTTGTATTGCTATATACATTCCTCTTAGGACTGCCTTTGCTGCATCCCAAAGATTTTGAACAGTTGTGTTTTCATTTTCATTTGTTTCCATGAATTTTTTTAATTCTTCTTTAGTTTCCTCATTGACCCATTCATTCTTTAGTAGGATGCTTTTTAGCCTCCATGTATTTGAGTTCTTTCCGACTTTCCTCTTGTGATTGAGTTCTAGTTTCAAAGCATTGTGGTCTGAAAATATTCAAGGAATGATCCCAATCTTTTGGTGATGTAATTTTTATTTTATGTCTATTCTTGAGAGCAGAATGGTTGATCTAGAGATAATTTGTCCATTATGGTAGCCACTAAGCTACATGTAGCTATTGAGCCACTTAAATGTAGCTAGTCCAAATTGAGATACATTTAAGTATAAAATACCTACCAGATTTTGAATGTAAAGCATACCAATAATTTTTAAATTGATTGTATGCCAAAATGATCATATTTTGCATATACTAGGTTAAATAAAACATACTATTTAAGCTAATTTCACTTTTTTCTCTTTACTTTTTAAAAATGTGGCAACTAGTAAATTTGAAATTACACATGTAACTTGCATTTTTGCTCTTGTTTAATTTCTATTAAACAGTATTGATCTAGAATCTCTTAGTAAATAAAAAGCCCTTTTCTGGTTTTTCAGCCATCTGAAAAAAATCAGAGTGATTCTTTCAACGCTGTTTGACTCTCAAGAATTCAGTGTAACCATCACTTACTAAATTGTACACTTACTTGTAAATTGTACCCTAGTGGCAAAAGGCATTTAATTCACCTTCCAAATGGGCTCTCTTTACAAGCAGGGAGTGACTTTTTTTGGAAAAGTTTGGCTTAATAAATTTTAATTGATAGTAATACTAATAAACTGAAGGGGGAATTAATTTACAATTATGGTTTATAAGGAACAAGTAATAGAAAACTCTGAGAATGTATCATAATATATACTGCCTATAACTTAATACTATACTATTATAACATAAAACTACATGATTATATATGTGTCTTCATGCTTGCCTTCTTAGCTACCGGTAAATTAGCAGAGGTTTAAAATATAAAATTAACTTCTTAACAGTTAGGCATAATCAGTTATAAAATTCTTCTGCTATCAAATCATTAAAACATGCTCACATGCAATGACTTGTAAAAATAAACCACTCTTGTTTGTCTGTGTGCTGGTAGGTATTTCTTTTCTTCATCAGCGTCCCAGTTTAGAACAGCAAGAGTTCTTTGAGCTGAAGTGAGGCTGGATTTTTCATTCTGACAACTACCTGTGACAGAGCGATACAGATACTTAAAGACCATGTTCTTGAGCCTGTAAAGATGCCTGGAGGGCCAAGCTGGTGTGTTTTTGTGGCTTTGCCATTTACGTATGATGCTATTTTTGTTACAACACTAATGGTTTTTTTTCATGCTTATACAGACCAACAAGTCGTCTTGCCAGGGAGTTGCTTTGTTCTTTGTGAGTTGTGTTATCATCATTCATCTCTGTCCTCTATAGAATGCTTCTCCTTAACTTCTTTTCCTCTATTCAAGACAGACTTTGAAGGGTGTTCTAATACCTTCCAGACAACAGTAAGTTGAAATAGAAGAGGAGGGAAAAGTTAGATCAGTTTAGTAAACACGATTAGTTAAAAAAACGAGTATCAAGTGTAAAATATCCAGTGATGGGTTGTTAAAAAGCAGTTTCACGAAATGACATGCTTTAATGATTAAAACAACCATAAATGCTCCATTAAACAGTAGCTATTCTCGTTATAGACTAGACACATTATGGCAACAGATTAGTTTTATTTACAAACTTAGATACTTTTCTTTGGTTCATTAAAAAATTAATGTTTGAAGTAACTGGAATATTGTCCGTGTGGTTTCCATACCAGAGTGGTTACAAGAGATGAGGTAGTGGTAGCACGATTTAGCTGACCAAGCGGTATTTCACTCCGTTTTCACTGGAAAGAGACAGCTGTAGTCACATAGCTTTTCCAGATATGGAATCAAAGTGACAGCATTCTAAGAAGGCCATTGACCTGGGTTCAAGTTCCTTTGAAGTAGTCCACAGGAATGTAGCCCCACAAGCTTCACCAAAATACTACAACCCAGGAAGAGCCTCTGGACTCATTTCAGTGAGGAAAAAGCAACAACTTTGAATGTAAGTGATCTTAGTAAGGATTTATCCCTTCCTCCTCCTACAAAGTTTGATATAAGTTTTGGAGCTCTGGGCCACGACACTTCATCCTGTCAGGTGATCTCCTCTTTCTCTCCTTGCCCTTTTTGGCTTACTCTGCTTGAAGAGCCCATAGTATATTCATGGGGAGAAGCTTCCCATGTATCTTGACTGGGAAGTTCAGGCACCTGGACTTCAGCAGTTCCCACAGGATGCCAGATGGCAGAGGCCACGACACACCTCTACCACACCCTAACCTAGATTCAGAGCTGCAAGCCATGGGCCACGTGGATTTTCCAAGGAGCCTCTTTCTTAAGCTGGCATGGGTACTCCAGACACAAATGGACCTTCTAGCAGAAGATCTTCAGATGGTTCATTCAGGAAGGGAGGGGCTATGAAGACACGCTATGATCTTTGGCCCTGACATATTTTTCTGATTTTCTTCCTGACTTTTCTTTCTTACTTTTCAAACTTTCCTGTGTGTATTTGGTATACAAGCAGTGCCTCATTCATCAACTTTCTTTACCAACTCCATCCCTCTCCTATACCTCTATTTCTAATCATGATACTGTCACTTTTCATCACCCAGGGTGATCTTTGACACTTTCTTTACTTTTCATTTCGCCAACTTCACAACTAACCAATTGCCAAATCTCACAAATTTCCTTTTTATATTTTCTGTTTCCTCTGCCATCACTCACTTGGATCCAGGCCCTCCTCATCTCATGCTTGGAGCATTATAATTGCCTCCTGACTCATCTCCCCACCTTCCAAAAAGTCCCTGCTTGTATTCATTCTGCACCCTTCTGTCAGGCTAACCTTCCTAAGGCCCTATGGTCATTTTGATATTCCACTGTGTGAGGACTTTGAGCTTCCTATAAGATAAGCTCCAGCTTGACATTCAAGATTTTCCAGTGCAGAACTTTAATCTTAGCTCTCACATATCCCTAGGTGGAGCCTATACCTAAAATTCTCTCCTCACTCTTTCTTAGTCCCAGGCTTTCCCTGTGTCTGTGATTTCTCTCACATTATGCTTCCTAACAGAATTGCTTCTCCTTGATTTTCATTTACTGCTTACTCATGAACTGTTTACGCCTACCTCTTCCATGAAGCTTCCGACATGATCCCTGCTCAAAATGATCTCCTCATACTCCTAACTCATGGCTCTTAGGTGAATAGTTGGGTACTGTTTTTTGATACCTCTTACATTTCTGCCTTGAAAAATCTCATTATTTCACACATGTTTTGTTCATTTACTTTCACCTATGTACATCTTTCTTCTCCACAAGAATATACATTCGTAAACAAAATTCCTTCAGATTCTTAGATTCTGGGATCTTTGTTTCAAATAGTCAAGGCTCATCTTGTGATCAGCCATGTGTCTTTCCTCTAATGTCCTTGTTTATGTTATTTGATTATTTTATTCCTCCTTTGGACATCAGTAAGAGTTTGTTTAATAAACAGATAATTTGTGTAACATTCTGATAAAATAGTAAAATTTCCAGTGTTTTGTTTTTTATGTAAAAGGTTTTCTTTTAATTTACTTTTTATTAGCTATTAGTTTTTGCTTCCTTATCACAACTGTTTTCTAAAGGGAGTTCATCCCATTAATGGGAATGTGTGGTACTCCAGAGCATCTTGAAGGGATTCAGTATTTAATCCTGGGGGCAGCAATTGAGAGAGCTGAATTGCTCTAGGTGACACAGGGAGAGGAGAAGGGGTAAGGAGCCAGAGGAAGACCCAGTAGAACAGGCAATGAGGGAAGAAGAGGGAAGACCAAACTGTGAGCAGTGAGACAAAACTCCATGGCAGAAGTGCTGCATTGTGGTTTGTTAGACTGTTTGATGTGGGGTGGCTGGCTCATCTTCATCTTCACATAAAGGATCTTCAGTAAAGGTGACATGGTTTACTGATACTCTTGTAATAACGGGTTAGTCAGGGGAATTCAAAGGGATGTTGAGTTTCATGTCTGGGCCAACAAAGTGTGAAGACTGAAAAAGCTAACTCTGTTTTCTGGGTCACATCTAAAGCCTCTTAGTGTTGGTAACTCCCAAAGATCTCTCTGGTCTTCAGATGAGAGTCATGAAAACAGTTTATATTGATGTGGCACTAAAATCCTTACAGAATCCTTTCATCTTAACAGAAACCCTGTGTGGCAAGTGAGGTAGATTTTAGTAATTCCACATTACAAGTTTAAAGATGGAGATTCGAAAAATTATGTGCCAAAAAGAATTCAAGGCTGTGATCTTGTTCTTTTTATTTAAAATCTAGTGCTATCTCCATAGTGTCCATTCTTTCTCCTTCTTCCTCTTTGCTGTTATGTAGCTGGAATCTGTAGGCAGACTTGCTCTTCTATAATTCACATTACCCTTTGTTTTTGTCAGTTTGTTTTCAGAAAATCAGTCCCCCTGCTTTTCTCTTGTGTATGAACCCTTGTCCTGAATCGGCAGTCATTAAAATGTTTGGCTACCTTGTTACCCTCTAGGTTTCAGGATGTATGTCATTAAAATCTGAATTTTACACCCAAAATTATTTGCACATGATAGTTCATATTCTGATTTTTGTTAAGGCCTGTTTTATAGTCTTTTTTTTACTTTGTTATTTTCTATCATTATTTTCTTTTTTTTGTCAAATATACATTTTATGTATATGTATATGACATTATTGTTATTATTATAAGTATTTTTAAAATTGCATTCTACTATCTTGGTTTATGGATTGTTTCTTTTCTTCTGTATCATTTGCCTCCATGTAATTATAAACTTTTCTAGCTCTCACAAGCCTTTCTGAATCTTAAGTCTATGATTCCGAGCATCCTGTTTCTATCTCCATCTTAAAATATATTATTGAATAAAGACAATAAAAAAAATTTTCCTGGAATGATTTAATTGCTGTGGCCTAATCACAGGGTTAATTTCTTCATTGGAGATCATCAGTTATCTTTTTAAATGCAAATAATTATTTCTCTTTAATTTTTTCCTTTAATATGCTAGAGAGAATCAGAAAATAGATATTATTTTATGCTGATCATGGATTAAAATAAATGTACTTTAAAATTGGTTCTTGTTATTTGTAGTAGGATAAATTCACAATTATTGTAAAAGCTTTAAACAGATAATAAGCCTTATGAAAAGCAATCTGATAATATTTAAACTCTTTATCCCAGGAATCCCAGTTCTAAGAATCTATTCCCTGGAAATTATCAGAAATATGGTCAAGGATTTATATACATAGATGCCTCCAGAGTATGATTTATAAAGATAAAAAATTGGAAACAGTTAAAAGGATAATTGTGTAATTAAATATTATAGAGTTATAAAATCCTGTTTTTGAAGATTAGGTTAATAAAAATGTTAATGATACAATGTTAATAAAGAAAATTCAGGGTATAAAAATATACATACATTTTGATCCCAAGTTCCCTCTATATTTAATAAATGATATTAACTTAGTGGGAAACAAAGTACTTCTCATTATATATTTGTGCTTATTTTGCTTAAAATGAGAATTACACTATCATTATATTCTTCTGCTTTTCATTTTTAACATAATAATAATAAATGGTATGTATTTTTGTAGCATTTATTCAACCACAGAAAAGTACATAGGAAAGAAATGCTGTCTATGCTATCCTGAAATAAATCCCCTAAGCAACACATAGTAGGCTAAGCATGGAAAAAGAAGTAGGTAATCTGGGCCCAGTGACTCATTCATTCTAAAAGGGCTCTGGCCCTCCTGGACTCATCTACCAATTGGCATTTCACTGGTGAGCAGGTGTGTGATGTGAGTAGAAACGAGGAAGACATTTAGTCAAAATGAGATTCAAAAAAGAACTTGATTCTGCAGACCCTTTTTTAATGAAGTGCTTCAGAGAAGGGTGTGGAAGGCTTAAGCAGAGATTTAAAAGACTTCTTGCACCTAGTTGTTACCAAAGAGAATTCTGAACAGTGAAGCCAATGAAACAGAAACAGATGGCTCAAATTTTCTTTGAAATGTAGACAGATTGAAGAGGAAGAAGTTTGGCAAAAATACATTTGGGGTTTGGCCAAACTGAAAACATTTGAGAAATGGTATGAAACACTGGAAAAACATTAAAGTACTAGAACACTCACACTAAGTGTAATGTGATGGATACACAAAGAGAAATGGAGCTTAAAGATTAGGCCGCAGTTTCTGGTCAACCATCACAGCAACTGTTTCATTCTGGGGCAGGATGGACACTGATGGCTGGTAGTTCTACCTGTGCAATGGAAATTACCTGCAAAATTGAGGGAACTCATGCAACTGAAAGATGCATGTAACTGAAGCTGCTTGAGCAACTGAAACACCCCAAGCAACTGAATCTACTGAGACATTCTTCTCAGGTACACATGACATTCTTCAGGATAGATCATAACTTAGGCCACAAATTAAGTTTGAATAGTTTTAAAAGATAGATATCATACAAAGTATCTTCTCTGGTCACATCAGGATGGACTTAGAAATTAATAATAGGAGTAAAACTGGAAAAATCACAGATTTGTGCAAATTCATCAGTACACTCTTAAACAATTAGTGGATCAAAGAAAAAAATCACAAGGAAAATTAGATAATACTTAAGGATGAATGAATTTGGAATCACAACATATCAAAAGTTATGGGACACTGTGAAAGCAGTGCTGAAAGAGAAAATTTATAGTAATAAATGCTGTTATTTAAAAAAAGGAGAAAGATCTTAAATTAATAAACTAACTTGACAATTTAAAGAACTAGAATCATTACTATAAAAAAATCATAAAATAACAAATAATGATGAGGATGTAGAGAAATTAGTATCCTCACATACTGTTGTGAGAATAGTTTAGTCACTGTTGAAACTATGGAGTTTCCTCAAAAAATTAAAAATATAACTACCATATGATTAAGCAATTCTACTTTTGGGTATATACCCAAAAGAATTGAAAGCAGAGTAGTGAAGAGATACATGTGTCCATAGCAAGAGTATTGAGTATATTTGTATACCTGTGTCATCCATAGCAGCATTATTTACAATAGCCAAAAGGTGGAAGCAACCCAAGTGTCCATTGATAAATGATGGATAAACAAAATGTGGTATATACATACAATAGAATATTATTCAGCCTTAAAGGAGAAGGAAATTCTGACACATGCTATAACAGATGAAACTTGAGGACAGTATGCTCAGTGAAATAAGCCAGTTACAGAAGGACATAATACTGTATGATTCTACTTATATGAAGTACCTAGAGTAGTCAAATTCATAGAGATAAAAAGTAGCATGGGGGTTTCCAGGGGCTAGAAGGAAGATGAAATATAGAGTTCATATTCAATAAATACATAATTTCTGTTTTTCACGACAAAAAGAGTTCTGGAGGTGGATGGTGGGGATAGTTGCAAAACAATATGAATATACTTAATACCACTGAACTATACACTTAAAAATGGGTATCATGACAAAATTTATGTTACTGTATTTTATAATTTAAAAAATTATAATAAAATAATGAAATTTAAAAAGGAATATAAAGCTTAAAAAATAAAGTTATGTAGAGCAAAGTGTACCAAAATTAGAGCAAAGTGACAAAGAAATATAAAATGATGAAGAAAAAGTTATGAAAATTATATGTCCAACATTCAAAGAACAGAATTTCCAAAAAGCAGAGAGAAAATAGAGGGGAAGAAACATCAATGAAGGAATTTTGATAATTCCCTAGAACTGAACTATACAAGTTTCTAGATGAAGAAGACACTAAGGCCAAAATAATTCATGAAAATTGATCCACATCAAGCCAAATCATTTTGAAATTTCAAAACAATGAGGACAAAATATCTTAAAATCTTTCAGAAAGGAAACCAAAACAACAGCAGTAACACCACCAACAGGTCATAAGAAAGGAATAAGAATTAGAATTTAGCTTAATTTTTTAGCCAATAGCAATGTTGGGTGATAGATTACAAAGAAACAACACTTTTAAAATTCTGAGGGAAAATGATTTTCAGTCTAAAATTTTATTTCCAAACTATCAATTTAGTGGGAGAGGAAAGATATCTTTCCAGACCCTTTTTTAAAAAAGGTAATGGAAATATGCCTCTCCTCAAATAAAGCCAATAAACAAATAAACAAAAAGAAATACATGGGACTCAAAAAAATGGAGATCTAGTTCTAGAGTGTGGTGAAAGGAATCTTGAGGAGGATGGTGAATGTGTATCTAATAATGACTGCTGTGCACCAGGAATGGAGAGCAATCAATCCATATGAGGGTAGTTCTAATATTTGTGACCAAGGAACATGCAGGAATCTATATCCTTGGCCACCCTGCAGAATGAAAATGTGGCATGAAGAAAGTCAATGGAACCATCTGTTTTATTGATGAAGTTCACAAGGCTGGTGGTGCATGCCTGAGATCAAATGGTAAGACAAAAATTGTGTTCTTATTATGAACAGTCACACTGTCACCTAATGCCTCATGTTGGTAAGAGCTTTCTGATTCCTGTAGACAACAATGAAGATGAAAATTCCAATTCTATCAAAATAATATCTCTGGAAGAATACACAAGAATCCGGGTGCTCTAAGAGCAGAACAACAGTATTGTTCTGAAAGCTGTGCATTGGAGACATATTTTCCACATATTTGTTCCCTTAGAAGGTTGTACTAGGTAAGGTATTATAGCATCAAAAAAAGGAATAAAATAAAATTCACTTTCTACAATGATAAAGACAAAGAATAAGAAGAGAGAGAGAGAGAGAGAGAGACCTGGAACATCCAGAGCAAAGGACCAAGTTGGTCAGAATCTTTCTCTGGAGAGCCTGACTTAATTCACACATTCTGCAGAACAAAGAGGGTCAGAGGTTGGGAAGCTGAGTCTGAGACTCCAGAGTCCCAGGGGTGGAGGTGGGAGGAGAGAAGGGCAAACTGTGGGGAATTGTTGAGAAATGATTTAGTGTTTTAAACTATGACAAGCAAAGAAAGTAATTGCACCTGAAACTCACCTTAGATAAATGTGGTTTGTGTTCTGAAGTTCTCTTCTTTATAGAACTGTATATCCTTGATCCAACTGAGCACATCCTCTAAAACAATAGAAAATATTGGAAAAGAAACAGGTAAACAAGAAAGGACAGATATCTTTTATCAGAAGGAGGAGTAAGCAGAAGTCTTTAAATGATTTTTTGTTTTGTTTTGTTTTTGGTGTGGTGGCAGCAAGCAATCATCAGAGACAATAATGAGGTTGAAGTGGGAATTTATTTCAGAGTGGGTCTTTGTATATGCCTACTTCATTATATGGAACACTTCATTCTCAACTCACCCTCTACGAAAACAACCAAAACTACAGAAAATGGGTTTAGACTAGTGACAAAATATTTTCAGATCTATTTATTGTCCTGCTTTGCAATAGAGGGGCCCTGGGCCCCTTTCAGGTCACTGGATTGCAGTTCAGGGTCCCCTTCACTCCCCAGGCTGGTCCTAGGATGAGGCAGGACTCTATAAGAACGTAGGAATAGTTGGAGAGCCTGGGTACCTCAGTCGTTTGAGTGTCTGACTCTTGATCTTGGCCCAGGTCATGATCTTGGGATCCTGGAATCGAGCCCCATGTCATGCTCCCCGCTCAGCGGGGAGTGTGCTTGTCTCCTTCTCCCTGTGTCCCCCCCCCCACTCATGCTCTCTCTTTCTCTAAAATAAATAAATCTTAAAAAAAAAAAAAGAAGGTAGGACAAATCTAGAAGAAAAGAGTGTTCATGGTGGTCAACCACTACAGGGCCAAAAAAAAAAAAAATAGAAAGATTGGGGGAACAAGCCTCTAAGTGGTCCTCAGGATAAAGCTGGGTGCTGTCCTTAGTTCCTGGAAGGGGAGGGGAAAAGCCTTTACACCCTGCAGAGCAAACATTCAGCTTAGTGTTTGCTGAGTTTAGTGTCTCTTTTCTCCTCAAAATAGTTCCAAAGACAGCAAAAAGTGGATCTACAGGGGATATGGGAAGAACTGCCAGGATGATAAGAAAATGTCAAAACAGGAAAGAAAATGCTAACACTTCTTGTGCATCGCTGATTAAAAATATGTCTCTAAGTATAAAGCTATCTATAACTGGAAATAATATACCCAAACTGGATGGCTTAATTATAAGAGATATGACAGAATAAGGCCAAGCTGGTAATGTATAGGAAGAATACCTGAGAACCAAGAGTTTAAAAACAACTGAAATTTATTGAATATCTAATTGAAGAAAATTACTAAGGACTATATGTATTCATAACCAGAAAATATTCTTACATGGCACCGTTGCACATTCAGAATTATTTCATATTTCACAGTTTACAAAAAAGATACACTTCCATTGTGGAATAATTTTAAGATACAATACAATAAATTTTAAAATATTTTGGAGATAATTATTTTAGCATATTAGTGTTTTATCAGTTTGGATGCTTTGTTGAATAACAGATCTATTTCTGTTATAATAATACAAACAACCAAAATGCCCAGATAAAATTATTTGGGATAGTTCTTCAGGTGAGATTTGATCTAGTAACAAAATGAAATATGATTTCTATTTAGGAAAGAATGTTCCAGAAATTATGTCCTCTAGAGTAACAAGAAATTATGTGCTTATGAGTACAAATTGTGCTATTTTAGTAGGTGGTTGTTTAACAATTTTTTTTAAGGAATATATATTAGTTTGCTAGGGCTGCCATAACAAGCATCACAGACTGAGTGGCATAAACAACAGAAATTTATTTTCTCACATTTCTGGAGGCTAGAAGTCCAAGATCAGTGTTGATTTCTTCTGAGGTTTCTCTCCTGTGTTGTTGATAGCTGTCTCTTTTCTCTACCTTCACATGGTCTTTCCTTTGTGCGTATTGGCATCCTTATTTCCTCTTCCTATAAGGAGACCAGTCATAGTGGAGTAGGGCCCACTTTAATGACCTCATTCTAACTGAACCACCTCTTCAAAGACCTTATCTCCAGATATGGTTACACTCGCCTTCAACATATGTATTTGAGAGTGGGGCACAATTCAGCCCAGAATAGAGTGAGTAAATTATGAAACCATCGGAAAAGAGATGAGGAAGAAAGATGCTAGGAAGCTATTAACAAATTTAGCATTTTTCTGTAAGAGCTATTTGAATTCCATGGTTTGATGAGAATAGGGCAAATAAACTCAGGATGGGTGGCTGGGATCACCTGGGTTTTCCTGAACAAAACAAGCCTGGGGAAAAGTCTTTGTGACATTCCTTAACCCTCAGGTATGTGTGTGAAAGGCCCACCTGGCCACGTGGACCACAAAACCATGACTCCCAGCCTCCTCTCAGCTGGTGACATTATGTCCAGGCCAAGCAAAATTAATAGCCTTAGACATCCTGCCCCAGCAAGCCCTATTGTATATTTAGGTGACAACAAAATGTCTTTCTTGTCATGTGGCCATTGTGTCACATGAAAAAGTACTTATATGAATTTTATCAATTCTGTTACTATCAACTAATAGGGGCAGGTCTTCTCTGACCCAATGCCACTATTCTTAAACGTGGCTATGCCTTGGAATCACCTGAGTGTTTAAAAATTCCTGCCACCTGGAACCCACCCCCAGACATCCTTTTCTATTAGCCCCTTGGATTGTGACCTGGACACTGTTTTTTTTTTTTTTTTTTTAAGATCCTTGGATAATTCTAATGAGTTTGAGAGCCACTGTCCTTAACTAGCCTACATAAAATTCTCTGCCACCTATTCTAGAGCCCTTAACTTTGTAATAACCACTACCTTTGTAGACTGGCTTTGTGACTTTCTTCCCCACTATCTTGTAAACTCTTTGATAGCAGGGATTGAGCTTATGCTCTCCATTATCCATTAAGATAAAGACTTTTGTCCCCAGTGTTACTGTTTATAGATGGTAGAGATAGGTCTGAATTCTAGGTGATGTGCCTGACTCCAAAGCCCAAAATCTTCCTGCTGTTTCATCACACTTTAAAAAAGAGTTTAACCAGGGTCTCCTGGGTGGCTCAGTCGGTTAAGCGCCTGCCTTCAGCTTAGGTCATGATCTTGGGGTCCTGGGATCAAGCCCTGCATTAGGCTCCCAGCTCAGTGGGGCATCTGTTTCTCCCTCTCCCTTTACCCCACCCCATCCCTCTCTCGTGTGCACTGTCTCAAATAAATAAATAAAATCTTTATAAATAAATAAATAAATAAATAAATAAATAAATAAATTTAAAATTAAAAAAACATTTAAAATTGGGTCATTGGTATTTTGGTATGCTTAGTGGGAAGGAAATGAGGCGAAATTGGGGAATTTTTGGATCATTGGCTATTTGGTGAAAATCTTAATCATTCTGGAGTGTGGAACTCAATCCCCATGTGTATTTTTAGAAGGACATCTGCATTCTACTTCAAAACTAAGACCAAAATGTAAGCAAAATTGAGATCTTCCTCACTAGAATATTCATCTGGGTTTCCTTCTTGCAATAAACTTATTTTAAAAAGGATTTTCTTCTTAAAAAATCTCTGTCTTCACAATTTTGAAAATGAAGTATTACTATTTCCCTGTGAATTAATATTTTCATTCATCCCATGACCAGGCCATGATCAACTTGGGAACAGACTTGTTTCTTCAATAAGCCTGCTAGAACTTTAAGGTTTGTAGTATTCCCCCCTCTTTATTTACTTTATAACACAAGGCTATTGTTTACTTTTACACAAACAATATTAAATAAACTGAAACATATGAACTTTGTGTACAAGAAAAGAGTAAGCATATGTTGTAGGATGTTGAGTAGAGAATGCAGAATATTTTAGATAGAGACGTGCTTCTGCTCTCTCACCAGGCTTCAGGGTAAAGGTGACTATCTAGAGAAGTTTTTCAAAATCTGAGGGTAGACGGAGGGAACTGGAATCAGGGTATTAGTAAGAGCATAATGGAAGAGTTTTTTCTAGCAAGTAAGAGAAGATAAGTAAAGTAGGAAAAGAACCTATCACAGCCTGTTATAAGTAAGCTTACCTCAGACAACTCCACAGGGTAAAAACAGGTAATAAAACAATTGTTCTCTGATTATGTCTGAGACCCCAAACATGTCATACTTGGGAACAGATGAAACACTGAACTCTAAGTGGTAGCTATAAAAGACAGATGGCAATGTTCCAAACTTTCAATAATCTTTTCTATTTATATGCCTTAAAAAAGATTGAGATGAGAACTTTCTATTCTTCAGTTATCGCTTACCATAAGCTAGTACGTTATTATTAACTAATAAACTATTAATTAATGCCATAAACTTTTCCAGAGATTTGTACTATACGCACATTAATTTTTGTTTAATGTTTGGGGGAATAAAGCAGTAGCAAATAGCTTTCAGATTTTAATTAGAAAATTGGGTGGAATCATATAGGTCATTAGATTGTAGGTTTTCGGAGGGCAAGCATTATATTTTATTCATCTCTTAATTTCCCACACAGACTGACATGATGACTGACCCATAGCTTAATAGTGTGAGTTAAATTGAATTGATTTTATTGAATCAATATTTTATTGAATAGAATATTATATTTTCCTTGAATAAAAAAAAAGATCTCATACCTCATTATCATACATATTCACAATGTGTGTTAAGTTGCTTAACTTAATTAACTTGATTAAAATATCAGGTCTACCTAGAATCCCTGCCTTGGGCTTCTAATTATATAAGATGGGATCAAATTGTACTCAGTTCACACTTTAAGCCTTTAAGGGACCAATACTTAAAATTGATGTGAAATGTTGGGGTTCAAGAGTGAACGATCAAGAAAGAATTCTTGAGACATCTTCAGTGCAAAAAGGTGCACAGGGACAGGACCCATGGGCAGAAAGAGCTGCACTGGGATTGTGAGGAATGATTGATCATATACATATTTTTTCAAGTTGGAAGGAAGTTAGGGATAGAGTAAGTCTCTAAGGGATTTGAAAGTCTCTAAGGTTTCCAGGACCTTGAGGGGTCATTTACTACCATCTAGTAAACCCTTAGTCATGAATGAGATCCTTCAGATGTATATGAGTGGGCTTATATGTTTGGAGGATGATTGCTAACATGTATCTTGGGGAGTAGAGATAAAGGAAATTTCCAAAGATTTTCATGTTAAAGAAGACTTACAGGGTCCTGGAAGTCAGGCTAACGTCAAACTAAGTTTCCCTTTTGCCTCTAGCAAAATATTAATGTCAAGGCAGTTGAATTCCTGGAGGAAGGTCACTCTACCTGTCTCAAGTACTTGTCAATGGGCTGTAAATTGTAAGGAAATTTGATTTTTTTCTACATTTCTTTTACTTTTGTTTTCCACATCAAAATGACAGACTTTTTTTGAGGAGATACTTTGTTTTAAAATTTTGATTTGGTAAAATCAAAAGATTTTACCTAATTCTAAGTTCCCCTAATTACTCAAAGAGAATATACATTTGTTTTTTTTTTCTTAAAGATTTTTTTAAATTTTTTAAATTTTTTAAAAGAGTGAGCATGGGGAGAAGTAGAGGGAGAGAGAGAGGGAGATAATCTCCAGTAGACTCCATGCTGAGTGCAGAGTCCCATGTGGGGCCCGATTCCAGGACCTGAACCAAAACCAAGAGTTGGATACTTAACCAACTGAACCTCCCAGGCACCCCTACATTTGTTGTTTTTTAAAGTATTTTCTCTTTAACAATCTCTGTCTCTACAGTTTTGAGGACAATGTATAATTGTCTCCTTGTGAATGAATATTTTCATTTATCCTATTTCATGATCAGCAACAGGCAAAAAATAAAATTTAAGTGAATTCTTAAAACTAAGTTAGCTACCCACTTTAAGACTTACTATAAAGCTACAGTAATCAAGACAGTGTTATATTGGTGGAAGAGTAGAGAAATAGATCAATAGACCAGAACAGAGAGCCTAGAAATAAACTCACACAAATATAGTCAACTGATCTTTGACAAAAAAGCAAAGGTAATATATATAATGGAGAAAAGATAGTCTTTCAGCAAACAGTGCTAGAACAACTGGATATCCACATGCAAAAAAAAAGGAAAAGAATATAAACACCAGCCTTATTCCTTTTACAAAAATTAAAAATAAATTATAGATCTGAAGGTTACATGCAAAAGTATAAAAATCTTCGAAGATGACGGAGGAGAAAATCTAGGTAACACTGGGTTCCAATGATATCTAAAAAGATACGACATCAAAAGCTTGATCCATGAAAGAAAAAACTGATCAGTGGAACTTCATTAAAATGAAAAATTTCCACTCTGTAAAAGAGACTATTAGAAGCATAGAAATTCATAATATGCAAAGAATTCTTAAAGCTCAGCAATAAGAAAACAAACTACCCAATTAAAAAGTGGGCAAAAGATCTGAACAGACAACTCCACTAAAGAAGACATACAGATGGCAAATAATTATATGAAAAGATGCTCAACATCATAGTCACTAGGGAAATGCAAATTAAAACAACAATGAGATACTACTATACACTCATTAGAAGACTAAAATCAAAACCCTGGGAAAGATGTCCAGGAAAAGGAACTCTCATTCATTGCTGGTGGAAATACAAAATGGTACAGTAAAGTAGCTAAATGATTTTACCATGCAGTTCAGCAATCTCATTCTGTAGTGTAAATACCTAGCATTGAATTTTTTATTGCAACGCAAGTGTCAGATTAAGTTTCTGATTTCTGAGGCATTCATTTCAAAGACAACCTTCTCAAACAAATTTATTGCCAGCTGTAAATACAGTTACTAGCAAAACAACTAGGTAAGCTATAAGGCCACCTTCACCCATGAAGTTTCCTTCTTAGAAAGCCAACCTAGATAATTGGCCACTTGAGTGACCCCGCTTTTCCCTTTCTATACTCCAATTCCCATTCTTGTGCTTTAAATTCACCAACAGTGAGCTTGAGAAACCCTAGGTACCCTACCCTTGGACCCTAATAAGGCAGAGCCCCAGGTCTGTGCTCCATCACTCTCTCTTTACCAGAGACCTCTCTGTGTGGCCCTAGGGTGTGCCAGGCATCCTCTATGACTTGTGTGTGATAAATCTTATTCCTCAAAGTTCCTTGAGGGTTGTTGCTAAAGTTCATCCTGCCATCTTATTAAGAACCACAGGGACTGTCTAGCCACAACATTGGCTCTGGTGGAGGAAATGTCTGTGGGGCATTCCTAGTCAATAGCGTCACTATCAATAGGCTGAGACTGACACAACACACTCCTTGGTATCTATCCAAATGAGTTGAGAACATGTCCATACAAAAACCTGCACACAGATGTTTATAGCAGCTTTATTCATAATTGCTGAAATCTGGAAGCAATCAAGATGTCCTTCAGGTGAATGGATAAATAAACTGAAGTACATGCAGACAATGAACTACAATTCAAGAATAAAAAGAAACAAGCTATTAAGTTATGAAAAGACAGGGAAAAATTTAAATGCGTATTACTAAGTGAAAGAAGCCAGTCTTAAAGGACCATATATTGTATGATTCTAACTCTGTGGCATTCTGAAAAAGGCAGAACTATGGACAAAAAGATCAGTGATTATCAGAGGTTTGGAAAGAGGAGAAAGATGTCGAGGTGGGATAGAAGAGATTTTTAGTTCAGTGAAATCTTCTTTCTGTATGATACTGTAATGGTGACTACATGATATTATAATTTGTCAAATCCATAGAGCGTATAATACAGAGTGAACCTTCACATAATAATGTATCAATATTGGTTCAACAATTATGACAAATGTACCACACCGATGCAAGATGTTGATAATAAGAGAAACTATGAGTATAGGGGTTATATGAGAACTATCTATAGTTTCTTCTCAATTTTCTTTAAACCTAAAACCGCTCTAAAAATAAGTCTGCTAATTTAAAACAAAAATGAAAACAAAAACCAAAGCCTAGTTTATTTTCTAAAGCATCAAGATAAATTTAAATAAAATTTATTACTGATCATTTCAACTGTGAAATTAGAGTAAGTTTTAACTCAAGATCTCCAGCATGAGTGGTTTGCTTCACACTATTTCAACTTCAAGTCCAAGAAATATATCTACTTTTTTCAACCCTCAGCTTATTTTTGGCATATAGATTAATTTTCCAGTAGAAATGTATACAGACATCATAATATTTCTATGATAAATATCTACCAGAAAGTAAAGAGTTGACAGATTGCAGCTGAGATTATTATAGTCCTTCTCTCCTAAATGTCTTGTGTGGATTAAAAGAGATAATGCATATGATCACCTTAGCACAGTGCTTGGTTATATGGGAGGAGTAAGAAGAAAACCACCTCACTCTGGCTAGATTATATGTTCAAAAGAAATTCTTCAGGTCCAAAGAGGTTTTTGTAAAAATTCTTCCTCCCTCTCTGTCCACAACCACAAGATTCCTCTCTTCACAGGGGTTAGCTGTCACTTCTGTGTTAGTCAGAGACATTATGTGTCTCTTTTCGTTACTCTAAGTTAACAAAGTATACACAGTTTTCTGCATTCCATTGTAAATGGGCTTACTGCTCTTATGAGGATTAATTCTCTGTTTGTGGTCTATTTAGAGTTTCTACTCTTCTGAGGTCAGTTTTGGTATTTTATATATTTCAAAAATCCACATCTATTTCACTTTAAGTTTTTCAACTTTATTAGCATAAAGTTGAACAAAATCATATGTTATAATTTTTTGAAAAATACTTCATTTATTTTTAAGAAGATAATTAGTAGACACTGTAGAAGGTAAGTCTCCCTTCCATCTTTGTCTCAGTAACTTAGGAGCTTTACCTGGGGGTCATCACTATAAGCAACTTATTTCGTAACCTTACAAAAATATTCTACATAGTTGGCTTGCAATGTCCCCATAAGCATAGTTGTGATGTCAAATCTTATGTCACAGGTTTGAGTTCAGAAAATGTATTCTTCATTGTTACTCTTAGAGAAGCTGCTAATCCACATTGCAATTGCAGGCCTACTTTGCCCTGTAGTACATTAAGTCTTACACTAATTCCTTGATATTTCCTCAGTCCTTTTTCCAAAGGTAATCAGCTCCTCGAAGGGATTCTGATTTAAAAACTCAATCCCAGGTGACAACTCAGAGAAATTAAGAAAGTAGAGACCTTGAGTTTCTAAATTAATGCAGTTGTATTTCATCTGTTGGAATTCATCTGGTATGAAAGTTCAGAAAAACTGAAGCACTTCCATACTGAGTAACATTTTGGGCTTGCAATCTAAATCCTTTGAATGCTTTTGCTCAGTTAGGTAGATGGCTGACATAGGTATGAATGGGTACCCTGAAGGAGCACACAATTGGGAGACAGCACTGATTATGAATAAGGTAAATACAGTAACAGTCAATAGGAGCTGGCTTGTTTGTCTTTTAGTATTTATAAAAAATACACAAATGGTATTTAATGTACACAACACAGATGAAAACAATTTTTTAGAAAAAGATTTATAACTGGGACGCCTGGGTGGCTCAGTCGGTTAAGCGTCTGCCTTCGGCTGGGGTCATGATCCCAGGGTCCTGGGATCGAGCCCCGCATCGGGCTCCCCGCTCAGCGGGAAGCCTGCTTCTCCCTCTTCCTCTGCCCGCTGCTCTGCCTACCTGTCCTCTCTCTCTCTCTCTGTCAAATAAATAAATAAATAATCTTAAAAAAAAAAGATTTATAGCTAGTAACATGGTAGAATTATTTGTTTTTGTTAATTTTTTGGTCAAACAAATATTTTAAAAAGATTTAATATTGACAAAAGAAGAAGAGAAAAAGCAGCAGAAGAGAATGATGTATTAAAAAGATGCTCCCCAGCATTAGTGAAAATTAAGATGTAATATTTTCCATCTAAGAATACTTAGCATACACTGTTATATAATGAATTCATCTGAACTAGCAATCTCCAAATAGGAGATTTGAAAGTCAGAGTCAAATAATTGGTTAAAATTTAACACCCTGTACTAAATTCAAACTGAAGTAGAGAAATAGGAAAATTGAAGAATAAAATCTGCCCAAAGAGACTACAAAAAAAAAAATCTCATTGTTTCTTTATTTTTTTAAAAGATTTTATTTATTTGAGAGAGAGAGAGAGAGTGAGCAGGAGCTGGTGGGGGGGGAGAGGAAGGAGGAAGGGGAGGAAGAGGGAGAAGCCGACTCCCTGCTTCCCGGCTGATCAGGGAGCCTGATGCAGGGCTCCATCCCAGGACCCTGAGGTCATGACTGGAGCCGAAGGTAATCGCTTAACTGACTGAGCCACCGAGGCACCCCCAAAACCTCATTGTTTCTGACCAGTTACAGGAGACTATGGGTTCTTCTATTTTGGCAATGTATAAATGTAGATAGTTGGTAATTCAAACAATTACAAAAGTGCCTTTCAAATTCTTACAGGTTTTTTCAGTCTTTAGTTGATTGTTTTATAACTTGCTTGATTTTTACTGAATGTGTGCTGTGACAATTTGGGAAATATATCACATTGGTTTTTCTCTGTGCTTCCCAGAAAAGTTTTTAAAGGGGTACATTTTTAGAGATACCAGGGAGAACAAAGATTTCCAGCTTGTTCTTTGGTATAGTTTGGCATTATTGGCAAGATCCTGGTCAGTATTCTTCCACATGACACTATAAATGGCCCCCTGTGAACATTCTGAGAACTCCACTCTGATGGAAGGCTTGATACGTCAAATGTAACCCATGGTCTATGTATTTTTAGCCTCTGTATTTACAGATATTTGACACTAAATCATGCAATGTTTTTCAACCTTACCTCTGTATGATATGCCAGTCCTGTTTCAACCTATGCAGTGGAGCCTAGGTATCTGCATTTTTAAAGCTGTACAGGTGTTTCTGATGTGCAATCTGAGCAAGAAGTCATGACTGTAAGAATACCTGGGTTTCCACACTACCCAGAATCTTATTCCATCTTGCAAAGCCATGCTGTATGACTTCACAGGATCCAAGTGGCAACGGTAGATCTCATACATAGAAGGGACCTGGCTGAAGAGGAAGAGGTAGGAGGTAGATTTTTCCATTGCACACCCTTCTGCAACATTTTAAATTATGAAATTAATTAAAAAAATAGATGATTAAAATTAAAAATAAGTATTTTAAACATGAGGAGAATTTTGTTAGGGGACAAAGAGCTATAGGGAACACCAAAAATTATGAGATTTGTCATATGTGGAGCTGGCCTCCAGGCAACTTTCTGAATTTGAGATGTTCAGGAGTTTCTGAAGCATTTTGCAGAGTTACGTTCATATGGGACTTAAACATATGGGAAATCCTTTATATACCTTTTGTGTAAGAAACAGATAGTTTGCTCCTTCAGGGGCAGAAGACTACTTAAGTTCTCATTCCATTGGTAGAGTATTCAAAGGCAGTTCTTGGCACTAAAAATGCTTATAGCAAAGGACTGTAAAGAGCTTTCAAGAAAAGAGAAAGTGCATCAAGAGGCTGATCGCTGAAATTGCCACATAATGGCAAAGTATCCTCCCTGTTATCTCTAAAAATGTAACTTCTTAAAAAAAATTTACAGGCTAAGAGAGATAAAGTCACTTGGTCAATTTCAGACAGCCTAAAAATGGTAGATCTTAGATTTAAACCCAAACCTCTCTGTTCAAAGTCTGTCTTTTGCATTTCAGGCTGCCTCGCCTTTTATACAGAGGCCCATGCTTGAAAGAGTTACAGTGAAGAAAAATGAAGAGCTTCAAGGCTCAAGAAGTCTAAGTCTAGTAAAGATGACAGAATTTTGGAATTTTTAATCAAGGTCATAAAATGAAAGATCTTAAGTAAATAAGATGTTTTATGTCAGAAATGGTGACCAGACAGGCTCAATCCCTCTGAGGGTAGAGAAGAATAAAAAGAAAGTAACTTGCTAGGGAGTTTATATTAGCTATGAGAACTTCCTGTAGGTAAGTTGTGGATGCTCTTCCCTTTGTGACCATGGAGGACCCATTTAAGTCTAACCGTGGATAGAAGCTGTGTTATACAGGGGAGATGGTGGGCTTGACAGCACAGTTCATTTTTTATCTTCCTGAAAATATGACTTTGGGTATGGTTTGTCCTGTCTCAATTTTCTTATCTGGAAAATGGAAAAGAATATCTAAAGTGGGAAAGTGTATCATTTTGAGGATAAAAGGAAATCACAAAAGGTGTGTGCCTGGCATGTGATAGGAGTCCAATAAATGTGAGCTCCTTCTTCCCCCACTTTGCAGGACACCTCCAGAGGCTCAATTTTTTGTTTGCTTTTAAAGTATATTCCAAAACTGTGTGGAGAGAGGACAAAATTTTTGCAAAAAAACCCCTACATATTTAAAAGAGATACAGTTATGGCTATGCGTGATGATGAAGTGTCAATGTAGGTTTATCAATTGTTACAAATGTATCATGCTGGTGACGGCTGTTGATGGTGGGGAAAGCTGTGTGTGCAGGGGCAGGGGCTTATGGGAAACTGTACTTTCTGCTTAATTTTATTGTGAACCTAAAAGTGCTTAAAAAAAGAAGTCTATTTTTAAAAAGAGAGAGAGAATATAAATATAAAGAAAAGCTGAGTATAAGTTTTTAAAAAGTGGTTTGTAAAAAGAAGGTATAATGCATGAAGACTGATGGAGACAAAAACCCAGATGTGACAGGCCACAGAGGGCTCCCTACTCCCACCAGTAGGTTAGGGGACAGAATCACATGAATTATCAATAGAAAAGCCAACAGCTTTGTGTTTTACCACCTCTCGCCAGCGAGTTTTTGCCTGTGTGCACAGGTACCTGCCTGCATTTTAACTTGTAATCTGAGCAGGAGCTTTTGGTGTCTTCTTCCATATTTTGGTATCCCTGTGTGAGAGTTTACCTGGCTCTTAATAAGCTATAGTCGCCCTAGTAACTTTACTTAATTCAATATTTTGATGTTTTTTAAACACACAGAACATGTTCTAACACTAAAGAATTATGATTCAGTGACTGCCACAAAGCCTCAGGCTAACTTTCACGGGTAACAAAAGCTTATGAAGACACAGCTTGGGAGTGAGGAGGGGCTGGTAATAAAATCTAATTGGGTATGTTTTATTGGATAGCTTTATTTTGTTTTAAGGAGAGGATTTGGAGCCAGATAATAATGACAGTAATCTATTCAATTTATGTAGAAAAGTGTTTCAGATGATATTAATAGACAAGCAATGTTTACATTTTATATTGGGTGTATAGTTCCCTATGGAGACAAAGTATTAAGCTGAGATTTCATGCTGCTCTTCTTTTTCCACCTGGATCAAAAATACAATAATTCAGTGCTTCAGATATACTTTGGCAACAGATTTTCTGAGCATTATGAATGTTTATATTCTGCAGCAGCAGTTTCAGTGTTTCCTGGGGTTTTAATTGTTTTACTTTGTGCTGTTGAGTAAACTTAAGCCATCATCATTATAGTACAAAGTTAAACACTGCTGAAATATACCCCAGTATCACATTTCCACTTGCTCCAGAATGGTAGTAGAAGCTGTGGAAGTGATCTGCAGACAGAAGTTCCAAATTTCTTGGTGAAAATATTAAAAACACTTACTGCCTGGCACTAAGTAGAGACTTCACTCTCAGTGCAGATTCTGCTTGAGATTCTCTCTCCCTCTGCCCCTCCCCCTGCATGCTCTCTCTCTCTCTCTGCTCTCTCTCTCTAAAATAAATAAATAAATCTTAAAAAAACAAAAATGTCAAGTTTTCAACCAAAAAGTATGAATATGCAAAGAAACAGTAAAATATAAGGTCCATTCACAGGAGAAATTTACAGAAGCATTCCCTGAGGAAGCGTAGCCATTGGAAATAGTAGACAAAGACATGAAATCCTCTGTTAAATAAAATAAAAGGGGGCAGAAAGAATATTTAAAAGAATATGGTCTGAAGGATTCTGGGAATATGGCAGAGCAGAAAGCACCAGGAATTTGTCTTCCACCTGCACAAATATTACACTGGCATAATCTGTTTGATGTAACTATTTTGGAACTATAGAGACTGTTGAAGGCTTACAACTACAAGGGGAAGGTTTGTGAGTTAATTTTGGTCAATTTCCGATCCTAGCACGGTAGCAGTTGCCCAACCCCCATCCCAGCTAGCTCTTCATGTGCTCCTGGAACAGCTGGTACAAAGCTGGTGTAGCCAGGGTAGGCAAAAACATCCTGTCCTCCAAGTATCAGGAATGTGTGCTCTAATTGCTGTTCAATATTTCCAATCACAGAGGTGAAGACAGAGGCAGTCATTCTTGCTGCACTTCTCCTCATTGTTGTAAGCACCTTTCTCTCTAGCTGAAGTAACTTCCACAGGGATTTAAAAGGATGGCACCTGCCTCTCTCCATTTTTCTATTTTTTTCCCCTTTTGGGAGCCAGGCATTAAAGACTAGGACATTAAAAATCACAGCATATACAGGGAAAATTATAAAGTGACCACACATGCCTAGAGAAAGGCTCAAAAAGACTTGAGCAGACCTTAATCTTACACCTCAGGCTGATCCTCTGCATAGAAATGGCCTACAAATTTAAACAAACAAACAAACAAACAAATAAATAAATAAACAACAAACATTGAGGAAGGGAGAGAATCAGATCTCCAGAGTTACTATATTATTAAATTCAAACGGCCAATGTTCAACAAAAAGATCACAAGGTATACCAAGAAACAGGAAATATGGCCCATATAAAGGGAAAAATAAACCAATAGAAACTGTTCCTAAGAAACACCAAATGACAGATATACTAGAGAAAGGATTTAAAACAACTCCCTCAAAGATGCTCAAAGAGCTAAAGACAATGTGGAGTAAGTCAAGAAAATCATGAATGAACAAAATGGAAATAATAAAAAGATAGAAAACCTAAAAATAAACCAAAAGAAATTCTGAACGTGAAAGCTACAATAACTGGAATAAAAATTTACTTCAGGGTTTCAAAAGCAGATTTGAGAAAGCAGAAGAAGAAAGAATCAACCAACTTGAAAATAGGACAATGAAAGTCAAACTACAATGAGATATAACCTCACACCTGTCATAATGGCTAAAATCAACAACACAGGAACAACAGATGTTGGGGAGGATGCAGAGAAAGGGAAACCCTCTTGCCCTGTGGGTGGAAATGCAAACTGTTGCAGCCACTCTGGAAAACAGTATGGAGGTTCCTCAAAAAGTTAAAAATAGAACTACCCTATGATCCAGCAATTGCACTATTAAGTATTTACCCAAAGATTACAAAAATACAGATTTAAAGGGGGTACATGCACTCTGATGTTCATAGCAGTACATCAACAATAGTCAAACTATGGAAAGAGCCTAAATGTCCATCGACTGATGAATGGATAAAGAATATGTGGTATGTGTGTGTGTGTGTGTATACATATACACAGTGGAATATCACTCCAAAAGAATGAAATCTTGTCATTCTCAACAATGTGGATGGAACTAGAGGGTATTATGCTAAGTGAAATAAATCAGATAGAGAAAGACAAATACCATATGATCTCACTCATATGTGGAATTTAAGAAACAATACAGATGAACATATGGGAAGGGGAAAAAAAGAGAGAGAGGGAAACAAACCATAAGAGACTCTTAAAAATAGAGAACAAACTGAAGGTTGATGGAGTAAAGTGGGTGGGGGATGGACTAGATGGGTGATGGGTATTAAGGAGTGAACTTGTGTTGAGCACTGGGAGTTGTATGTAAGTATGAATCACTGAATTCTACTCCTAAAACCAATATTGCACTGTATGTGAACTAACTAGAATTTAAATAAAAATTTGAAGAAAATAAATTAGTCGAAAAGCCAGTATCACCATAACTTGGTAATAACTAACTCCACATGTTGTTTTCTACATAATTTAATAGATTGATATATTTAAAAGAATTATTAGTTTATGATTTGAGGCAAACAATATATAAAGATCTAATTTTGGGGACATCAACAACCAAAAGTGTGAGAACAGAGATGTAAAGGAGCAGAGTATTTGTTTGTTATTGAAGTTACGCTGGAATAAGTTTAAATGAGAGTATTCTAGCACTTGCTGGCTCAGTTGTGGTCCACCTGCTGTGTGAGCAGGGCGGGGTGTGGGGCATTTTCCCAGCCTGCTTATGGCATTAGGTGGACAGACCATGCCTTCTGGTGGAAGCAGGCTAGAGGGAAGGTACCAAAAATGGTGCCTGGCAGCTCTGTCATCTCCAAGTTAGGATAAGATTGCAAAAATGGCATCCATTAGTGCTTCTGTCCCCAGATAAAGTCCCTGCAGGTTCCTGTCTCTCTGGCAGCCACTTTAAAATTAGTAAGTGGGTGTCGCTCAGTTATGGTCTAAATGCTTTTCTATCTGCTGCATTTACACTGGATCTCAGGGCAAGCCCTTTAAGAGTGGGATCTCCATTCCCTATAGTTCAATGATTCTCCTAGTATTAAGCCCCATTGATCTTCAAAACCAAATGTTTTGGGGGCTCGTTTTTCCGGTGCCTGTCCTGAAGGTTGGGGGTGCCTTCTAGGGGGCACAATTCCTTCACTCCCTGAGAACGAGTTCCATATTTTGGGGATCCCTCCCAACTGTGGGGTCACTGCATCTGTGTGAGGACCCAAGCAAGGTTGTGTCTCTGCCTCTCCTACCCTTCTCAGTATGTCTTTTCTCTTGTTATGGAGTCACTGTTCATCTAGTTCTCAGGTCCTTTTCAGAAGAAAATTACTCATATGTAACTGTGAATTTATTGTGTGCATGGGAGAAGGTGAGTTCAGGGTTTTACTATGCCACCATCTTGAACCCCCTCCACCCAGCAATTTCAGATTAGAGTCTAGATATTGAGGATTTTGCATTACTGGATACTGAATTTTGTTTTATTTAAAATATATGTGTAGTCTTTGTTCTAGGACACAGTTACATTGCTTGGAATCAGTTTGAGTTTATTGATATTTTCATTTAAGTTAAGGTGGATACAGAATATCTTCAGTGTTTAGGACTGAAGTGAGCCCATTTTAGAGTCAATATTCTTCTGGGAGCGTCATTTGGTGCCTGCATATGAACAGTTAGGTCTCTGGCTGGTAGGAGCCCTGCATTTGCTCTGAGGATTGTTCTCTTACTCTTTTCCATTGGTGTTGCCCAGCTTGGCTGGTTTTCTCACATGTATGTGCAGATCACTATGAAGGCAGACTTGAGGAGGTGTGTTTACTTTCTGGCATTTGGCTTCACAAATTCCAATTGTTTAAGTCCTTATTCCTCCATCATGGCTGAAAATGGAACTCTGTAAATCATGGTTTTAACATACAGAGGAATAGTGCATGGTTCCGTAAAAAGAAGGAGGATGCTCTCAGGGGGAATATTGAACAATCTCCAAGGTCTCTGTTATGTGTAAAAGAGCAAGTTTCATGAATTGAGCAGAGAAGGAAAATGGGAATATAGTTTCATGTTTTCTTGTATTTACAAAAAAATGTCCAGGAAGTTTATAAAAGACTTACCAAACGTGGTTGTATCTGGATATCTGGGTGTGTAGGTGGGAAAATGTGTTGTTGAAGCAGGGTAAAGTATGAATTTCCACTTTATGCCATTTGACATTGTTTTGATTCTTTGATACATGTGAATGCATTATGAACTCAATTTTTTTTAAATCAATATTGCTGGTTATCATATGGAAAAGAGTGAAAGTGATTTTTTTATATCACACCATTCAAAAAATCAATTCCAGGTAGAATCAATAAATGTGAAAGACAAACTTATAAAATTTTTAGAAGATTATATAGGAAAATATCATTACAGCTTAGAACAGAGACAGATTTATTATAAAAGACAAAAAGACAAAGACAAAAAAGACAAAAATTTATAGTAAATAAAACAGCTGATAAATTAGACCATGTTAAAATTTAACAATTTAATATTAACTTAATCCATTTAATTATGTTGATCAAAAGACAATAGAAAAGGTGGAAAGAAAGACAAAAACTGGGAGAAAATTATTTTTATTACATAAAACTAATAGTTTGTGTATAGAATATACAAAGAACTCCTATGAATTTACAGTAAAAAGACAAAAAACCCAATAGAAAAAATGGGCAAAAACCTTGAATAATCACATAACAAGGAGGAAACATGAATAGTCCATAATCTTGTGAAAAGATATTTCACTTGGTTGGTAGCTGGGCATGGCAAATTAAGACCACAGTGACATTTCATTCCACTCCCACCGGATTGGCAAGATTAGTCAGGTATAACCCAAGTTAGTGAGGGTTTGCAGGGATGCCAATGCTTTGTGTGAAGGTGTAAATTGATGGAAACATTTGGAAAAGGTCTGAAATGACTTAGTAAACTTAATATACTTATAATCTATGAGCTGGCAACTCTATTCCCAGATACGGACCCTTGAAAAACTGTGGCCCATGTGTACTAAGAAAATGAAATTTCAACTTTTAACTTTTGTGGCCCCTACTCCTGGACTCCTAGGGAAGCTATACTTTAACATTTACCAAGGTCAAAATTACTCCACAAAACCTCAAAGCATGGGTTTTATTTCTGCCCTGATCACACACTGTATGTCCACTTTGGTAAAAAATAAATAAGTAAAAAACAAAAAGGAACATTCCAAACATAAAGATAAGAAAAATAAAAAAAAACCTTTCTGGTTCCCATAAGGTTAAAGTCATACAGCCTTGTACATACTAAAAACATAAGATAAAATTTGTAACTTTCTAGGATGTCCTCCATCATGATTTGTAATTCTTTATGTAAAAAACATATCTAACCCTGCACCAAATGTTCCTTCCCTGAAGCACGTTTTTGTGAATACTGTGTATCCCAGGCAGCTGTCCTAATTTGGGCTCAAATAAAATTCTTTCCTTTTTCTTTAAAATTCTAAAAAAACAGCTTATTCATTTACATCAACAGTGTCAAGACATATAAGCAACAAGATCCACAGTAACACTAAAACAGTTAGGAATGTACACAGCTTATGAAAGCAGCACAGCATCAAACTATAATCCACCCAAATGGCTATCAACAGTAGAGGGCATAAATTGTGATTAATCATACAAGGAAATACTACACAGCAGTGAGTGCACATGAACCACAGTGGCACATATCAACATAGATGTATTTTAACAATAATTTAGTAGAAAAGCAAGTCAAAAAATATACATATATATATACATATATAATATAAAATTCCACTTAAATAAGGTACGGAGGAGAAACAAATAAAAGCTAAAAACTATACTATGTGAACATATAATATCTATCTATTATCTATCTATCATCTATCATCTATCTATCTACCTACCTATCTGTCATCTGTCATCTATCTATCTTAAAGGAAAGCAAGGAAATGATCACCAAAATATTCAGGATAGCAGTTAGTTAGACTGGAGGGTGATGTATACAAAGAAGCTTCAATCTACATTATTGAGTATATTCTATTTCTTTTTTTTAATTTTTATTTTATTTAAATTCAATTAGCCAACATATAGTACATCATTAGTTTTTGATGTAGTGTTCAATGATTCATTAGTTGCATATTAACACCCAGGGCTCATCACATCATGTGCCCTCTTTAATGCCCATCACCCAGTTACCCCATCCCCCCACCCACGTCCCCTTCCACAACCCTCAGTTTGTTTTCCAGAGTCAAGAATCTTTCATGGTTTGTCTCCCTCTCTGATTTCTTCCCATTCAGTTTTCCCTCCCTTCCCTTATGATCCTCTGCACTATTTCTTATATTCCACATATGAGTGAAACCATATGATAATTGTCTCTCTCTGATTGACTTATTTTGCTTAGCATAATACCCTCCAGTTCCAAGGATATTTTATTTCATAAGTTCTTTGGCAGATACATGGCTATTTGTTATCATTTAAATACCACATGGATATTATATTTACTCTTGTGTGAAGACTATATTTCACAAAAATAATTAGTAGGATAAAGTCTTAAATCTTCTCATCAGGTAAGTTTTTTCTTTCCTTTTTCAGGTCTTACACCACTCTTATTTTATAAGGAAAGGTTTGAATTAAACATTTACATATTCACAAATTTAAATAAACTGGAATGTATAAATAAAAAAGACTAAATTGATCTCCACACCAATGGGGCAGTAAAATTTGAAAGTTAACTATTTTAGCAAAGTAATAATGAATAATTTTATTTGTGAGGATTTTCTTTCTGAATTATAAAAGTTTTCAGTCAATGCTTTCAATAAATTTATATTTTAGGTGACTATTGCAAGTCAGGTTTCCCAGGAAGCTGACTTTGTTAGGGAGATTATCATACAGGACATTTTCTAAGGAATGCATCAGGACTAACACCTACAGGGAAAGGTAGGTAGCTAAATGGGCAAAGGAAGAAGTTGGGCTTTGGTGTAGTCTCAACAAAGGCCTCAGTTGACCCCATGGAAGGATGTGTGGAGCTGGGACAGCCCTTCACAGTTATCCCTAATTGGGGTGAAAGAGTGGGGTCTTCCTGTCATATTGACATCATTGGATGCAGGCTGCTCCCATGACTTTGTTCAAGATGGGCCCCTTCAGGTGAGGGCAGTGCCTGGAGTGTGGGGCATAAATCCCTTGGTCTCTCAGATCTGAAGGGGAAAGACAGTAGTATGTTCCAGCTTCCTACCCCCTACAGGTAAGGTCAAGTGTTAGGTGTCATGAGGTGCCAAGTGGATAAGGTCTGGTTCTGTCCTCAAGAAGCTCAGAGTGTAGCATGATGGGGCTAGGATACGGTATCATCAGAGGAATGATGGAAACAATGCTTGTGCTGGAGAGAGGTAGAAATTAGCTAATGAAGGGGAAGGATACAGACATGCTCAGGAATTGCAGCAAAAGCTTGAAAAGGCTGCTGTAGGAAATGAACTGGAAGCAGGAATCTAGGTGGAGGCAGGTTAGATAATTCTCTCCAGGAATTCTGGAAGCCAGTAGTAGGATGCGACAGGGGTTTTTCTAGGGTTAGGATTCACTAAAGAAGAAGGGAATGGGGCCAGGAAGGAAAAGAATGAGACTTCTGTATCTCACTGGCTGTGCTATCTGTGACCTCTGGCCTCCTTGGCCCCTTGACTTTCTGCCCACACTCACTTCCTAGCAGTATGAGTCCCGGAACAGGGTAGAAGGCTGAGGAAACAGAAGAAGTGGATCACATGGCATTTTTAAGGAGGGAATTAAATGTCAGGCAGCCAATCCATCAACTGATGTGTAGATAGACAAAATGTGGTCCAACCGTACAATGGAATATTATTCAGTCATGCAAAGAAATGAAACACTAAAACAAGTGAAAACATTATACTAAGGGAAAGAAACCAGTTACACCAGACCACATGTTGTATGAAATGTCCAGAATAGGCAAATCCATAGAGACAGAAAGTAGATTAGTGGTTGCCTAAGGCTTGGGGCCTGGAGTACTGGGGGGAAATAGGACATGACTGCCACTGAGTACAGAAGTTCTTTTTGGGGTGATGAAAAAATATTATCAAACTGATGGTGGTGATGGTTGCACAATCCTGTGAATATACTAAAAACAACTCAATTGTATACTTTAAATGGGCAAATTCTGTGGTATCTGAATTATATCTTAGTAAAGTTATTATTAAAAAGTGATGGAGTCTTTTGGATTTCCACATAAAGTATCATATCATCTGCAAAAAGTGAGAGTTTCACTTCTTCTTTGCCAATTCGGATACCTTTTATTTCTTTTTGTTGTCTGATTGTTGAGGCTAGGACTTCTAGTACTATGTTGAATAGCAGTGGTGATAGTGGACATCCCTGCTGTGTTCCTGCCTTAGGGGAAAAGCTCTCAGTTTTTCCCCATTGAGTATGATATTTGCTATGGGTATTTCATAGATGGCTTTTATGATATTGAGGTATGTACCCTTTCTTAATCAAGAAAGGATGCTGTACATTGTCAAATGCTTTTTCTGCATCTATTGAGAGGATCATATGGTTCTTGTTCTTTCTTTTATTAATGTATTGTATCACACGATTGATTTGTGGATGTTGAACCAACCTGGCAGCCCAGGAATAAATCCCACTTGGTCATGATGACTCCGCCCTAAAACTGCTAGAACTCATACAGGAATTCAGTAAAGTGGCAGGATATAAAACCAATGCTCAGAAGTCAGTTGCATTTCTATACACCAACAAGACAGAAGAAAGAGAAATTAAGGAGTCGATCCCATTTACAATTGCACCCAAAACCATAAGATACCTAGGAATAAATCTAACCAAAGAGGCAAAGGATCTGTACTCAGAAAACTATAGAATACTCATGAAAGAAATTGAGGAAGACACAAAGAAATGGAAAAACGTTCCATGCTCATGGATTGGAAGAACAAATATTGTGAAAATGTCTAAGCTACCTAGAGCAATCTACACATTTAATGCAATCCCTATCAAAAGACTATCCACTTTTTTCAAAGAAATGGAACAAATAATCCTAAAATTTGTATGGAACTAGAAAAGACCCCAAATAGCCAGAGGAACGTTGAAAAAGAAAAGCAAAGCTGGTGGCATCACAATTCTGGACTTCCAGCTCTATTACAAAACTGTAATCATCAAGACAGTATGGTACTGGCACAAAAACAGACACATCGATCAATGGAACAGAATAGAGAGCCCAGAAATGGACCCTCAACTCCATGGTCAACTCATCTTCGACAAAGCAGGAAAGAATGCCCAATGGAAAAAAGACAGTCTCTTCAACAAATGGTGTTGGGAACATTGGACAGCCACATGCAGAAGAATGAAACTGGACCATTTCCTTATACCACACACAAAAATAGACTCCAAATGGATGAAAGACCTAAATGTGAGACAGGAATCCATCAAAATCCTAGAGGAGAACACAGGCAGCAACCTCTTTGATCTCAGCTGCAGCAACTTCTTCTTAAAAACATCGCCAAAGGCAAGGGAAGCAAGGGCAAAATGAACTATTGGGACTTCATCGAGATAAAAAGCTTTTGCACAGCAAAGGAAACAGTCAACAAAACCAAAAGACAACCGACAGAATGGGAGAAGATATTTGCAAATGACATATCAGATAAAGGGCTAGTATCCAAAATCTATAAAGAACTTACCAAACTCAACATCCAAAGAACAAATGATCCAATCAAGAAATGGGCAGAAGACATGAACAGACATTTTTCCAAAGAAGATATCCAAATGGCCAGCAGACACATGAAAAAGTGCTCAACATCGCTCGGCATCAGGGAAATCCAAATCAAATCCAAATCCTCAATGAGATACCACCTCACACCAGTCAGAATGGCTAAAATTAACAAGTCAGGAAACAATAGATGTTGGCGAGGATGTGGAAAAAGGGGAACCCTCCTACACTGTTGGTGAGAATGCAAGCTGGTGCAGCCACTCTGGAAAACAGTATGGAATTTCCTCAAAAAGTTGAAAATAGAGCTACTGTATGACCCAACAATTGCAGTACTGGGTATTTACCCCAAAGACACAAATGTAGTGATCCGAAGGGATACATGCACCCCAATGTTTATAGCAGCAATGTCCACAATAGCCAAACTGTGGAAAGAGCCCAGATGTCCATCGACAGATGAATGGATAAAGAAGATGTGGTATATATATATACAATGTAATATGTAGCCATCAAAAAAACTGAAATCTTCCCATTTGCAACAACATGGATGGAACTGGAGGGTATTATGCTAAGTGAAATAAGTCAATCAGAGGAAGACAAGTATCATATGATCTCACTGATATGAGAAATTTGAGAAACAAGACAGAGGATCATAGGGGAAGGGAGGGAAAAATGAAACAAGATGAAGCCAGAGAGGGAGACAAGCCATAAGAGACTCTTAATCTCAGGAAACAAACTGAGGGCTGCTGGAATGGAGGGGGGTGGGAGGGATGGGGTGGCTGGGTGATGGACATTGGGGAGGGTATGTACTATGGTGAGCACTGGGAATTGCATAAGACTGATGAATCACAGACCTGTACCCCTGAAACAAATAATACATTATATATTAATAAAAAAAATTAAAAAAAAAAAGTGAGAACATGAGAACTAGGTCCACAGTGGAGATGTATATAGACTGCTAAATATTGTTTCTTCTTTCCTTGTTCTTTTCTTTCCCCCTTTGTTTTTCTTCTTTTCTCTTTTTTTCCCTCTCCCTCCCCTCCCCTCCCCTCTCCACCTTTTCTTTTTTCACTCCAGGCTCCTCTAGCATATTAATCTTTCCTTCCCACAGAGCAGTGCCGAAGGACAATGGCCTGTTGTAGGGCCAGGGAAGGTGGTGGTGGACACTCCCTTCTGCACACATCATATATTCTCCATCAACCCACCCTTCAAATCACCCTAAAGAAACAGGTTCAGAAGTAGTATAGGCACAGTAACAAAGCTATAAGAACATTTTTGATATGAAGATATAACTTCGACACAACTCCCTAGTCCCCCATTCTAAGCAGGTATGCCCCTAAACCCATTTTATTTGGACTCTCTGGAGCTGCCTTGCTTTCAGGGGTTATTGTGTCTCCTACTTTACTATTTTGTTGGATTGCATTATTTTCTCAGCACACCCTCCTGATACCCTTCAGTCCTGTCTGAAATGATGTGATAGGTCATTTTGCCATGACTATGTTGTTGTCTGATTCCCCATCCTTGCTAAAACACCGGCCCCATGACACTGCAGGCAGGAGTACACTGGGTCCTACAACACTGCTTAGCACAGGATGGGGGCTCAATAAATACCTGCTGAGAAGCTGAATAAATCCTACCCCCTGGAGAGCCACACTTACCACATACCTCCATGGATGCTGCAGACACCAGGGTAAACTCGAAGTGGCCTGGGGTTCAATAATGCCTATACAGAAGTAACAAAGACCTTATTGGTAACCCATGCCAAGTGTTTTCTGTGCATGCTGATTTATTATCTATATCATTTATTAAATACTACTTTACCAAGTGCAATATAAGATGGGAATTTTATAGATCAAATAATGCTGGTATAAGGGTTTTAGTCTGCATATACTAAGCATTTACTACATGCCAGATGTTCATTAACTCTTTTAATCTTCACACCATACTATAAGAAAGAGATTATGTATATATATTTATATATCATATTGATTCTATCATCTATCTATATCTATCTATCATCTATCTATCTATCATCTATCTATCTATCATCTATCTATCTATCTATCTATCTATCTATCTATCTATCTATCATCATCTATGATGAGAAAACTGAAACTTCAGGTAAATAGAAGACCTTTGTGCTTCATAGCCAGTAAGTTCCAGGGACTGTGGAAACCCAGGTCTTTCTGTAGCTTTGAAGGAAGAGAACACACTTCTCACTTTGCAAATTACCATCTCCCATGTGCCTTTGACTTCCAGGCATCTTAGTGGTTGCCCCAGGAGCTCTGACATCCCTTGGCATCTCACTGCTACTGTAGCTCCAGTGTGCCTATCTAAGCTCTGTGCTCAGCACCCCACCCTGGGTCCCACTTGCTCACTGCACACCTGCAGCCTTGTGTCAGGGAACATGTTTTCTCTGTCAGGCATTGCAAAGGTGCCCACCTGGCTCTCACCTCAGGTGGCCTTTTTCTTGTCTTTCCCTTCTCTATGCAGTGGAAACTTCACTATTTCTTAGAGTTAAGCTACTTTGGCCCAGGCTGCAAGCCAGACCACAACACGTGCTTTGCCAGAGAAAGGAGACTCCCATCACCTTCCTCCTCCCCCAAAAAAAGTCAGGCCCCAACCAACTGCTTTCTGTCTATCCCATTGTATACCAGAAACTCATTTTTTTTTTCTCAAATTTTCACCAACCACCTTCCACAGAGTTTAGTCCATGAGTTTGCATTGTCTAGTTCTCTTTGAAGCTTTCTATATGAACACATACTAAAGAACGAAAAGGGAAAATTCAGAAACAGATGTCAATATGCAGATAGTAGAACATTGGCTTAAACTGGCAAGACATTTTCAGTACTGATGAATTAGGTAGTGCATTAGTCTGCTACAGCTGCCATAACAAAGTACCACAAACAGGGTGGCTTAATAACAGAAACGTACTGTCTCACAGTTCTGGGGGCCAGAAATATAAAATCCAGGTGTTGGCAGGGCTGGCTCCTTTTGTGGCTGTGGAGAGTCTGTTCCAAGCATCTCTCCTAAGCTTGTAGCTGGTCATCTTCTCTTTGTGTCTTTTCACATTGTCTTCCCTGTATGCATATCTCTGTGTCCAAATTCCCCCCTTTTATAAGGATATCAGACATATTGGGTATGAATATGAATGGACTATGAATATGAATGGAATTGGGTTGAATAACTTGATTATTTCTGTAAACACTTATTTCCTCCAAATAAGGTCACATTCTGAGGTACTAAGGGTTAGGACTCCAACATATCTTTTTGAGGGGATAAACAAACAAACAAAAACAAAAACAAAAAACAAAACAAATAAATCATTAACTGTGCCACCCAGGTGCCCCACTTTTCCCTTTTTAAATTTTTACTTAGTTAACATACAGTATAATATTGGTTTTTGGAGTAGAATTCAGTGATTCATCACTTACAAAAGAAATCCAAAAACTGCTACTAATTTTTTAAAAGAGCTGTATGATATTTTAACCTACTCCTCCCACCCTTCATTTAGAAAATGTATTACTATAACAAGTATCAATAATGGGTTTCCCTGGGTGTGGCTGTATCATCCTTCATTTAGAACTGGCTTTGGAATTCAGTTAAAAGAGAGGCACTCATAATCCCCTACATACATACAATGTCCAGTCCTGCCATAGCCTCTTGCAGGCTTGTCCTTGTGGCTGTTGGCTCTTTCTGTGGCCATAAATCAGTAGGGGGAGACCTCTAGATCATTAGGGGCTACCTACACAGGTGACAGGTTCCATACAGATGAGTAAAAAGTAGTTCCTTTGGTGCATCCTGGGACAAATCTGAAATGTGAAGAAGATACTAATGACTCTCTCTACTTCTAGTCAACAAGTATTTGCAAACATGGTGAAAGCATCAAGGAGACTGGGTGGAAGTTAAGAATTCAGTAGATCTGAACAATCCATATGGGACAGTCATGATTTTTTTCAACTGTGAGATTTTTCTCAGTTCCTTATAGTTTATATTTTTGCCAAAGGGGAAACCTGAGAGAAGCTTTTGATGGGCCCTTTAGTGAAGCCCTAACCCTAAGCTGGGAAACAGAGAAACACGAGCCCCTAGGCGAGGGCACCGCCCATGCCTGAGGTATCCATTTCTATGCCCAGCTGACTCAGAAACATTTGTTAGCACGACTTTTTGAAGTCTGTTCAGAGTAAAGTTGAACTGAATGTCCTTTTGTGCTGTGTGTTCTGGGCTGGCTTACACTGTTTTCTGGGAAGCTGTCCACTGACAATGGAATTGCTTTACAAAAATGATCAAAGAGACCATCTTTAATTGTATGGTCTTCATTTCTGAGCAGCAATACTAGGCCTTCCAGCCCCTGCTATTGCATAAAACTATAAATAGTGCTGTATCCCTTTGCTCACCCTGCTCTTAATTCTGATCTTATTTACTTTTCAGAAACAAGCACTTGGCAATAAAAGCCAGAATTCTATGCTTCTTATGTTGGTAGAAAATCCTTTTATCTTAGTATGTATGGGTCTCTAGGTTTGCCTCTGAACTGAACTGTTAACATTTTTCAAGAACATTTAATGTTTTTAGAGCTCAAGAGGGGAAAAGCTGAGAGTAAAATGCCCCTGGAAGGAACTGTGTGTCAAGCACAATGATTACCAGGGTCCATAACATGGTTTTACCTTTTATCTCCTAGTTTTATACATAAGATATACAAAGATGCATAACTACATGCCCTCATCATTGGTCCTATAAATTTCTGTGACACTGTATTTCTGCCTGACAATATTTTTTATCAATCACTGCTCCAAATAAGTCTTTGTAACAATTGGGCAAGTTTGTCTTTATCTTACATTAGACATGGGTAATACATGTTAAACTCATTATTCATTTGCCCTCTGCTAATATTGGTAGAAGATCCTTTTATTTTAGTATATATGGGTCTTTAGGTTTGCTCCTGCTAATCTTGCTTCCATCCTTTTAAAAGGAAAACAAACAAGCAAACAAACAAATGAAAAACCTGCTACTAATTTTTTAAAAGAGCTGTATGATATTTTAACCTACTCCCCTACCCCCACCCTTCATTTAGAAAATGTACTATATTTTTACTTTTTTTTTTTGAAGAATATTTATTTTAGAGAGAGAGAGAGACAGCATAAGCAGGAAGGACAGATGGAGAGAGAATCTCAAGCAGATTCCATGCTGAGCATGGATCCTGACTCGGGGCTTTATTCCAGGACCCTGAGATTACCACTTGAGTGGAAACCAAGAGTCGGATGCTTAACAGACTGTGCCACCCATAAGCACCCATTTTTACCTTTTTTTAAAATTTAAACTTTACTTAGTTAACATATGGTGCAATATTGGTTTCTGGAGTAGAATTCAGTGACTCATCACTTACACACAACACCCAGTGCTCATCACAATTGCCCTCCTTAATACCCTTTACTCATCTAGCCCATCTCCCCACCCACCTCCTTCCATCAACCCTCAGTTTGTTCTTTATTATTAAGAGTCTCTTCTGGTTTTTTCCCTCTCTCCTTTCCACCTCCCTTCCCATATGTTTGTCTGTTTTCTAGAAAATGTAGTATTTTTATTGCGAGTCTTTCTCAGTAGCATTATATCTGTACTGTTCCAAGGTACAGTGACATTGGATTAGACACAAGGTTATAATGACAAAGTTTCCACTCTGTGAGTTCAATGTGGTTAGATCATTTGTGGGACCAATCTACATAAACAGCTGACCCCTACAGGTGAGATGCCCTGGACAGTCAGCTCCTTTTTCTGAATCATGGTGAGGTCCTTTTCTGGGTCTGTACCTCTCATCTTATCAGGAACACTGTGAAGAAAGGAAGGCCTAAATCTGTGTTTTCATAGCCTCCCATCCACCTCTGGCCATTTGCTCTCTCAATTCTAGCCAGATCTGTATCTGTGAGCCTCTCTCTTGATAAAGCAATCAGTAGGTTCTTTCAGGTCTTTTTTTTTTTTTCTTTTAATTTTATTTTATTATGTTAGTCACCATACAATACATCATTAGTTTTTGTTTTTTTTTTACATCATTAGTTTTTGATGCAGTGATCCACAATTCATTGTTTTCGAATAACATCCAGTGCTCCATGCAGTACATGCCCTCCTTAATACCCACCACTGGGCTAACCCATCCCCCCACTTCCCTCCCCTCTAAAACCATCAGATTGTTTCTCAGAGTCCATAGTCTCTCATGGTTCATCTCTCCCTCTGATTTCCCCCCCTTCACTTTTCCCTTCCTTCTCCTAATGTCCTCCATGCTATTCCTTATGTTCCACAAATAAGTGAAACCATATGATCATTGATTTTCTCTGCTTGACTTATTTCACTTAGCATAATCTCCTTCAGTCCCATCCATGTTGATGGAAAAGTTGGGTATTCATCCTTTCTGATGGCTGAGTAATATTCCATTGTATATAGGGACCACATCTTCTTTATCCATTTCTCTGTTGAAGGGCATCTCAGCTCTTTCCACAGTTTGGCTATTGTAGACATTGCTGCTATGAACATTGAGGTACATATGGCCCTTCTTTTCACTACATCTGTGTCTTTGGGGTAAATACCCAGGAGTGCAATTGTTGGGTCATAAAGTAGCTCTTTTTTTAAATTTTTGAGGCACCTCCACACTGCTTTCCAAAGTGGCTGTACCAACTTGCACTCCCACCAACAGTGTAAGAGGGTTCCCCTTTCTCCACAACCTCTCCAACATTTGTTGTTTCTTGCCTTGTCAATTTTTGCCATTCTAACTGGTGTAAGGTGGTATCTCAATGTGGTTTTGATTTGAATTTCCCTGATGACTAATGATGATATTTGCAAATGACACTTACAGATAAAGGGCTGGTATCCAAGATCTATAAAGAACTTCTCAAACTCAACACCCAAAAAACAAATAATCAAGTCAAAAAATGGGCAGAAGATATGAACAGACACTTCTCTGAAGAAGACACACAAATGGCCAACAGACACATGAAAAAAGGTTCTTTCAAGTCTTATCTGATTCTGGGCCCATTCAATCAAGTTCTATCGGGGAGAAATTCCAAAATAATTCTTTAAGACAAAACAACAACCTTCTTAAACAAAATATAAATATATGCCATTGCATTAATGTTGGGGATAGGAAAGGTGAAATACAAGGAAGAGGGTCAAGGTCCTTAGATAATCATTCTGCAGAGTTGGGGACTTATGTCTTACCTGAATGTCGAATGGGACCCACATTAAATAAGTACTTAAGAATTACTTATTGGGCACCTGGGTGACTCAGTCATTAAGTGTCTGCCTTCAGTTCAGGTCATGATCCCAGGGTCCTGGGATGGAGCCCCAAATTGGGCTCCCTGCTTAGCAGGAAGCCTGCTTCTCCCTCTCCCACTCCCCCTGCTTGTGTTCCTGCTCTAGCTGTCTCTCTATGTCAAATAAATAAATAAAATCTTAAAAAAATGAATTATTTATTCTTCTTAAGTAATAGGCCCAATGTTACTTAATACTTCACATGGCCATTCAGATTCTTTGTTGCCCTACAGTTTGGTTGTGCAAAAAAAAACTGATTAAAAGAACTAGGCTACTGGAGGTTAAGATGCCTTTTGTCAAAAAGCAGACATTGTTTCATTTACTGTACTGGATGGGACCCTGCTCTGTGTTCATGATGGGGAGGAAGCTTTGGGAAAGACCACCATGGCTTCCCTAAGATTCTGGTGTTCAGGGATCAGTTGAAGCTTTGAAAACATATAGATTTCTTCCAAGGTCAAAATTAGCAGCATCAAAACCCTCTAAGGTGATCTCTACTGCTGTTTTCAAAAGCCTGGAAAGGAAAGATTTTGTCTTCATATAAGGTTTCCAGTCATTTGGTTCCAGACCAATGATGCTTGCATAAGCATCTGAGATTTAGCCAGCTTCCACCTCACTCAGAATCTTTTGATGTTTACCACGACCCCCACTAACCATGGCATGGAATGCACTAGCCTAAACTCCACAATGAAACCCAAACAAGCAGTGATTGGGTCTAGAGACCAGAATGTTGGGCCAAGATTCTAAAGAGCGAGGTGTGTTCACAATAATCCATGAGTTACTGAATAAGCTTCATCTATAAAGGAGGCAATGAAACTTGAAACCCAGCTGCTCAGACACATGTTTGCAACTGTGACTACTAGGCTCAAATCATTTTCAGAACAGTATGGATTTTCCCCTATGTTGATAGTTATTTAAGTTCAACTCCTGAGAATTACATAAGACAATCATTCTGTAGACCACAAATTATTGTTATTTCCAAATTTACAGCAAATTATGTCTCACATCATCCACATTAGTGAACTCTCTCTAAAATATGGAAAAATGTAGTAAACATCCCCACTTTGTTCCAGGCATGATTTTCAGCCATGGAAGTAAATACATGCTCTGAGTCAAAATCAAATCATGCATAGGATATAAAACAAATCTGACAATCTCACTTTTTTCCTATGTACCTTAATTTCATAAAAAATGTATGTTGCTTGAGAAAAATGTTACATATTCTTGACTTGCATATTCTTTTGGGTTAAGGAAGTGACATATAATTTACAAGATGACCTGGAAGAATGGGGCTTTTGAGCAAAACTCAAGCAATACATCCTGAGGTCATATATTGAGTTCAGCATAAGATGCTTCGTGCTGAAAAATATTGAAGGAAAAGAAAGGCTTTAACCTGCCCTTTTGCATATCAGGTTAAAACAAGGACAAGAGAAGACTCAAGGACAGGGAAGGACAAATTAAGAAGAAAAATATTGGAACTAGAAGAGTGGCCAACTGTCTGCTCCAAAACATCAGTTACCCGTTCTGCAAGCCAGTGGGCACCCACTAATTCACCCCTTCCCTCCTCACCTTAAGCTTTTGCTTAGAAGGTAAAGTTTTCTTTAAAACAATGCCTCCATGTCAAACGGAGCAACTAGGAAGTTAGAAATACTATAAGCACATATTTATTTGTTCTGATCATACTATATCTTGGGTATTTTTCGCTGTTACTGACCAAGACTAATGTACAAAGCACCTTAGAATCTGTAAGAGAAAATGGTATTTTAAAAAACTTATTGGGCTCCAAAAGCATTATATTATCATATTATATCAAAAGCATTATTTAAGGTTCTATAATTTTTGTCTAGATTTAATTTTTTATTTTTTAACATTTCATTTTGGAAGTATTTCAGATTTCCAAAAATTTGCAAAAATAAGATGAGGAAGTTTCATTTATTCTTCATCCAGCTTCCCCAAGCATTAACATCTTATATAACCATAACACAATGATCAAAGTCAACAAATTAACAATGATACAACACCATTATCTAATCTATAAACTTTATTCCCATTTTGCCCTTTTTCTGGTCCAGAATCCAGTCCAGGATAACACACTGCCTTTAGATGTTTTGTCTGCTCAGTCTCCTTCAGTCTAGGACAGTTTCTCAGTTTCTCTTTGTCTTTCATGACAAGGACACTCCTGAAGTTATGTTGTAGAATGTTCCTTGGGTTAGATTTATCTTCTGTTTTGTGGGTTGTCTCAGGAGAACTAGTTCCAAGAATTCACATTTCCAGATGACACACACCTAGGGAGTAAGCCCAGTACCCCTAGGATATGGCCTTGAAAAGCATTTGCATGTGGCCAGCTGTCTCCTGTTTTGGACTTGGGGAACCTAAGAGCAGGATGAAATGCTACAGATCACCTGCCCCACCTCTTCCACCCAGGTCTTCCTTCCATTGACCCCCTCTCTCTCAGTGTGTAAACTTGTTTCAAACTCCCTCTCATGGATGGGCCCTTCTAGCCACAAATCCCATTTTTTTTTTCTTTCAAGGTTGAACTTATTAAAGAAAGGCAGTGTATATCCGCAGCCCTCAGCTCTGCACCTTCCATTCATACTTTGACCACTAGTCACCTGACCTCCTTCTTAGTTGTCCAGTCAGGAGCCACCTTGATTCATTCACTTGTTCATACCATTTCTTAGTGCTGTCTCCCTCTGCTCTGTCTTGGTGACAAAGCCTTCTCTGAGCTTAGAGACAACCCACAAAACAGAAGATAAATCTGGCCTCCTGTCTTGGAGGTTTCTTCACATCTTCCTTAGGCTCCTTTCCTCTGCCTCATCTTAAAATATTAATCTCTGGGAAAGGTGTTTTTTCTCTGCTCTATATATGTTCTTCTAGGGAAGAGAGTCCCTTCTAGGGAAGAGAGTCCCTTCTAGGGAAGAAAGTCCCACAAAGAGGAATTCTTGTAGGAACAATTTGCAGATCCCTTCCACCTAACTTACTCTTCTTCATAGAAGGGGAGCATCTCTAAAAATGAGGTCTCTTCATATGAGTAACACAGCCTTACTGGACCCACCTCTGCTCCTCTTCCTTCTCCCACCCACAGGGTGAGGGTGGGGAGCCCCACCCATGAATGCCTGAGTGATGGAGGCTGAGAGTATGCTACAGAAAAGATTCTTGCCACTGGCATGCCATCATGGTACCCAAGAAGGGGACCCTCGCACTCCAATCCAGCTTTACTGGAGAGGTTGGTCTTGGTGGGATACTGAGCATCTGGTTGGCCATTCATAACACGGCACATGTATCCTTATGTGACTATATTGATCCCTGGCTTGATGCTCACTGGTTAGAGATGAGAATGCAGCACTGCCCCAAACACCCAGAGTTTCATCCTCCCTACCACCTCTTCTCATTTTATAATAGAACTCTCCTCCAGGGATCTCAGCCAGGCTCCTTACTTGACTTTATGGAGCATCTGAGTGCTGAGACAGATCCAGGTGCTCCCTGAGCTCCAGATCTGTAATTTCAACTTCAGGGCAGATAGATCTACATGAATGTCCCACAGAGGTCTCACACTCAACTTGTACAAAGCCAAATTTATTGTGTAGAGTTCTTTTATTCACAAGTGAGAAAAACAAAAGTCTATCAAGTAGGGAGAGAAGAAAAATATTTTGCAAGGACATCTGGGCATCTGCTTAACTGTAGGAGAGGTTGGGGTTAGGCCTTTTAAGCACAGTCAAGAATCTGTCTCTCACACCCTCCCCCTCCACTGCCTCCCTTCCATTTTTCCTGTGTGTTGGCGTCATGTTCTTTTGTGGCATACCACCTTCCTCAAGAAAGTGAGGGGAACATGCATAGCTGAGGCTGGATTGACTCTCTTCCCTACTTCTGGCTTCAAAAAGTTCTAGGACGGACTCTGCTCTAGAGATGAACAATGACCCAAGTCAGGGTCAATCACTTATAACCAAAGGAGCAGAATACTGGGCACAGATGTCACTGAGACTGGCTTTGCACATCAGACGAATTGCTGTGGTCCAGAAAACCAGCTCATAGGTGTCAACTACACAAGTTCTCATCTTTCCCTTCAAACCTTATTCCAAATTGTGCTGGATTTAATACTATCTATAGGTTAATAAATGAAAAATTCATAGCTTCAACTCTATCTGCCAAAATGACCTCTCTTTAGATCTTTCATAGGCAATCCAGCACTCACAGGTCGAAAACTGACCCACTGATTCCTCCCATCTCCATATCTGTCATCAAGTTTTGCCAGTTTTACCTCCAAAGTACACCCAGAGCCCTCCACTTTTCTCCAAGTCCACCCTCATCCATCACCACCCCTAATCTGGATGAATTCAGTGACCTCCTCAATTGTCTTGCTGGGTTCACTCTTGTTTTACTACAATCCATCCCCAACACAGCTGGTAATGTTACTTTTGAAGTATATAAATCAAATGGCTTCTCATTGTTCTTAAGGGAAAATCCAGCTCCTTACCAAGGACTACAGACCCTTAGGGTGATCAAGATTCTGCCTGCTTCTTGGACTCCCTCATTTCCCTGCATACTGCAAGACCTTCACATACCCCACCCACCAAGCCCACTATGTTCCAGCACACTGGACTTCTGCCTGTTCTTGCCAAGCTAGTTTCTAATCTTTGCATCTTTCTGCTGCCATGCTTTCCTTGGGTCTTTTTCACCTCCATGATGCAGGATTAGTTACTTTTTATACATGACCATCTATTTTTGCTTATAACAGTTATCTCTAACAGGAATTACCTTTTCCACCATTTGTTTACATGTTTTCTGTCTCCCCATGATTTTGAGATTTAGAATGATAATATAGACAAAAGAAAAAAGAGGAGGGAACAGCTAAGGAAGAGAAAGTAAAGTGAGGGAGGCCCCAGAGAGGGATTTTTTTTTAAAACAATTTTTTGAGGGCTGTTTTAGGTATATAACAAAAGGGATTTTGTTTCAGAAGTTCATTTTAGAAATTGAGAATAAGACATGTGTAACAGTATTTGGAATTCTTTTTTTATTTCTTCTTTGAATGTTTGGTAGAATTCCCCAGGGAATCCATCAGGCCCTGGACTCTTGTCTTTTGGGAGGTTTTTGATCAATGCTTCAATCTCCTTACTGGTTATTGGCCTATTCAGGTTGTCAATTTCTTCCTGTTTCAGTCTTGGTAGTTTATAGGTTTCCAGGAAGGCATCCATTTCTTCCAGGTTGCTTAATTTATTGGCATATTGTTGTTGATAATAATTTCTAATAATTGTTTCTATTTCCTTGGTGTTAGTCATGACCTCTCCCCTTTCACTCATAATTTTATTAATTTAAGTCCTTTCTCTTTTCTTTTGGATAAGTATGGCCAGTGGTTTATCGATCTTATTAATTCTTTCAAAGAACCAGCTTCTAGTTTCATTGATCTGATCTACCGTATTTCTAGTTTCTAATTCATCGATCTGTGCTATAATCTTAATTATTTCTCTCCTAATGCATGGCTTAGGCATTGTTTGTTGCTTTTTCTCTAGTTCTTTAAGGTATAAAGTTAGTTGGTGAATTCGGAATTTTTCTATATTTTGAGTGAGGCTTGGATGGCTATGTAGTTCCCCCTTAGGACCACCTTTGCAGTATCCCATAGGTTTTGGACAGATGTGTTTTCATTCTCATTGGTTTCCATGAATTGTTTAAGTTCTTCTTTGGTTTCCTGGTGAACCCAAACATTCTTGAGCAGAGTGGTCTTTAGCTTCCAAGTGTTTGAATCTCTTCCAAATTTTTTCTTGTGATTGAGTTCCAGTTTTAAAGCATTATGGTCTGAGAATATGCAGGGAATAATCTCAATTTTTTGGTATCGGTTGAGACCTGATTTGTGACCCAGCATGTAGTCTATTCTGGAGAAAGTTCCCTGTGCCCTCAAGAAGGATGAGTATTCTGTTGTTTTAGGGTGGAATGTTCTGTAAATATCTATGAGGTCCATCTGGTCCAGTGTGTCATTCAAAGTTCATGTTTCTTTGTTGATTTTCTGCTTAGATGATCTGTCTATTGCTGAGAGTAGAGTGTTGAGGTCTCCTACAATTAACGTATTGTTATCTATATGACTCTTTATTTTGGTTAACAGTTGGCTTATGTAGTTGGCTGCTCCCATTTTGGGGGTGTAGATATTTACAATTGTTAGATCTTGTTGGATAGACCCTTTAAGAATGATATAGTGTCCTTCTGTGTCTCTAACTACAGTCTTTAGTTTAAAATCTAATTTGTCTGATATAAGAATTGCTACCCCAGCTTTCTTTTGAGGTCCATTGGCATGGAAGATGGATTTCCACCCCTTCACTTTCAGTCTGGGTGTATCTTTAGGTTCAAAATGAGTCTCTTGTAGAGAGCATATGCATGGGTCCTGTCTTTTTATCCAATCTGCAACCTTGTGCCATTTTATGGGAGCATTTAGGCCGCTCATGTTGAGAGTGATTATTGAAAGATATGAATTTATTGTCATCATGTTGCCTGTGAAGAACTTGTTTCTATAGATTGTCCCTCTAAATTTCTGTTCTATATCACTTTTGGGGTCTTTCTCCTTTTATAGAATACCCCTAAGTATTTCTGGCAGGGCCGGCTTGGTGGTCACATATTCTTCCAGGTTCTGCCGGTCTTGGAAGCTCTGCATCTCTCCATCCATTCTAAATGACAGCCTTGCCACATAACGTATTCTTGGCTGCATGTTCTTCTGGTTTAGTACCCTGAATATGTCTTGCCAGGCCTTTCTGGCTTGCCGGGTCTCTGTAGATAGGTCTGATGTTATTCTGATGTTTCTCCATCTGTACGTAAGGAATCTCTTCCCCCTAACTGCCCTTAAGATGGTTTCCTTGGTTCTAAGATTTGAGAGTTTTACGATTACATGCTGGAGCATTGGTCTGTTTTCCTTGATCTTGGGAGGAGCCCTCTCTGCCTCTAGGACACAAATGTTTGTTTCATTCCCCAGATTAGGGAAGTTCTCAGCTACAATTTGCTCAAATATATCTCCTAATCCTCTCTCTCTCTTTCCTCCCCCTCAGGGATCCCAATAATTCAGACATTGGGACGTTTCATGGCATCACTTATTTCTCTAATTCTGTTTTCATGGATTTTGAGCTGTTTCTCCCAGGCCTCCTTTTTTCCTTCTTTTCTATCAATTGATCTTCTAGATCACTAATTCGTTCTTCTGCCTCATTTACCCTAGCTGTTAGAGTATCTAGATTTGATTGGATCTCATTGATAGCATTTTTAAATTCTGCCAGTTCAGCTTTTATTTCCGCCTTTAGAGACTCTATGTTGCCATTAATCATTTTCTCCATTCTAGCTATCGTTACCCTGAAATCCATTTCTGACATCTTGGTTATATCCGTATCCATTTGTAAATCTGCTGCAGAAGTTACAGTCTTTGAGTCTTTCCTATTTGGGGGGTTCCTCCTCCTAGTCATTCTGGTAAGGGTGGTTGAGGGAATGTAGAGAGACCAAATTATTGACCACAACCCATGCAAGATGCACCTGTTTTATAGGGACCTTAGGGTTGCTGGCCTCTTGTTCTCCCAGCCTGTCTTCTGAGGGAGGGGACTGCCTTGCTGTTACTCAGGCAACCCTGTTTGGGTAGAGTTGCCCTGCCCCCTGTGGGGGGAATGGGCTCAGTGAAAACCTGTTTTTGGGGGCTTTTGTTCTCTGGCAGCTTTCCCTGGTGGCTTTCCACATCTCTTCTGGGAGTCAGAGCAGATGTGACCATTTCCAACCCTCTGCCTTAGGACAGAGAAATCGCAGTCTGTTCTCCAGTGAGCTCTCCAGGCCACACTATCTCCGTTTCTGTCTGTGCTGCTAAAAACCACAGCACCCTGGGTTGTGCTCCCCTCAGCAGCACTCCCAGTCCTTGCCTCCAGGTCAGGGCACGTCTCTTCCCTTTGTGCTTCTAAAACCACCAGCCACCCCCAGTTCACATGCATGGCACTGCCACTCCAGGTTTCAGTCCGGGAAGCTGTCCTAAAGTCCTTTCCCCACTGCTACGGGTCTGTGAGTCTGTGCCCTGTCCCCAGCCTGGGCGGCTTTCAAGCACCCATGGTTCAGGATCCCCATGGCTACCTCCCCCTTCTGTTTATCTTCTGATATCTGCCCATGGAATCATGGCTCCCTGCTTCATACCTTGAAACCCACTGCCTGACGCAGAGCCAAGCTCTGTCCTAAATGCTACATATATATTAGCTCATTATTCCTCACTCTAACCTCATTGTCACCCTGTTCAGATGGAGAATGTGAGGTCCAGGAGACTTGCTTCCCCTGCCAGTAAATGGAGAAGCTGGTATTTAAACCAAGGCATTGTTGCTACAGAGGCTGTCCCACCACTCCCCTGTATAGAAAGAGCAACTTTATTCTAATTCTAGCAATTGCTAGAAATCAGCCATTTTTATATCACATTGTCACAGCCATGGACGATTGTGATGCATTACAGGTGAAAACAAGTTGCTGTGTTTTTTTGGAACATAATGAGTTAGAGTTATGATTATTTAATTAGGCTTTAATACAGACAATTCTAGAGGAAGTACCATGTTTTTCTAGGCTCGTTTATCCTCTTAAATATTACTTCATTTAGTATTTATACATTGTTCATCTTATAGAATAGTAACCCTCAATCTGAGATAGCCAACTCTCCAAGGTCCACTTTGTAGTAAAGAAAGTACAAATGATTTTTTTCATACTTAAGAAGCTAATGGATTTGGTAAAGGTACTCATTAAGAGGCCAAATACAATTTTTTTTGCTTTTGCAAGAAAATGTTGGAAGCAATTATTCTACAGCACAGTTAATTTCCCCATGCCATATTAACAGTTACTTGTTGTTGAATAAGTACAATGCTAAGTTTGATTATGGAAACATCACTGATCCCTGTGTAAAACATATCATCCCATTGTATCTCTTACTGGCCAAATCTAACTGCTGGCAGCCACCAGAAACCTTGGCAGATAGAGAAGGAAGGAATCAGGCACTGGGAGAGGTAGCCTTGATCTTGGGAGGACTATTGAAAAGTTATGATAACCGTGTATCCTGACCCTCACCCAGAAAAAGAATCCCAAATTTTGTAGACAGTTTAAGGGGATTCATGACTTTCTAAAACTGGTTTAATAAACCATTTTTGGATTTACAGAATACATTTCAGTCTTTTAAACATTTTATTCCAATTAAAATTCAAATTTCTAAGCCATAGAAACAGATGCATGAAGAAGTGAAATGATTTAACTGATGATATGGGGCAAAAGTATTAACATGAGAATAAAAATTCATGGACTTCCTGCTTACCTTTCTTGGATAAGAGAGCCTCTAATTCAGTTATCATCTCCATTCCCCTCCTCCAATGTCCTAAGGAGGAAATTCTTATGAGAAGATAGACTAAAGGGAGGTATGTGACAGTAGGTGGGTGAGAAGGGGATGTTGGCTTTGTGGGAGCATCGGGTGGAGCTGTTTAAGCAACTGTGTTGGGTAAGGAAGGTGAATAGGAGAAAATTTGAAGTAAATATGTGGTAGACTAATTATAGATCTCTCAAAGGTACAATTTCTTTTTCAGTTCTTTATGGCTGTTGAGAAGTGCTTTGAATGTAACACAACTGTAACATCCAATTAGATGACACCCAAAGTGTTGGAGGACTGCAGTGGTACATGAAAAGTGGAGATCCAGTTTCTTTTTTTTAAAGATTTTATTTATTTATTTGAGAGAGAGAGAGCACAAGAAAGAGAGAGAGAGAGTGGGGGGAGAAAGACCATGAGCAGGGGGAGGGGCAGAGGGAGAGGAAGAAGCAAACTCCCCACTGAGTAGGGAGATGGGAAGTAGGGCTCTGCAGGGCTCTATCCCAGGACCCTGGGATCATGACCTGAACCGAAGGCAGATGCTTAACCTACTGAGCCACCCAGGTGCCCCAGAGGTCCAGTTTCAAACAGCTTCCCCCTTCTCCTCAGGCTTGAATTGGACCCCTTCTGGATGTTTTCCTTTCTCTTTCTCTGTCCCCATCCAACTAAACAAACAAACAAACCCTAAGTTATAAACTTCTGCCCTAGGGGATACTAGTTTTAAACCTAAAAATGTTTATGATAATGAATATATCACCTATTCGATAGTCCCTCACCTTCTCAATTCCTGAGGGGCACCTGGGTGGCTCAGTCGGTGAAGCATCTGCCTTCATCTGAGGTCATGATCCCAGGGTCCTGGGATAGAGTCTGGCATCAGGCTCCCTGCTCAGCGAGGAGTCTGCTTCTCCCTCTGCCTCTGCCCCTTCCCCTGCTTGTGTACTCTCTCTCACTCTCTCTCAAATAAATAAAAAAAATCTTCAAAACAAATAGTTACTGTAATAGATTATAACTCACTGAATTAATAAGCGAATAAGAAACCTGTGAGTACATACCAATAGAAGGAAATAAGCAATTAAACAAATAAAGGAATAAGGTAGAAGGGAAGGCTCTTCCTTAGAGGAGCATGCCAAGAAATATATGAAAAAGGCATAACAGAGTTATAAAATTACTACTTTGCAGCCATCATCATAATAATTCTCAGGCAAGAATTTTCACTAAATACTGAAATCACTAGGTGAAATTGGGGGAGAGGCAAGTTATTTACACAGTCCCCTAGTATCCGTCCATAGATTACTTACTTATCCAAGAGTAAAATGTAGCTTCCCAGTGGAGAAATTGAGATGGCACCACCATTGCTAAGGGACCACACCCAAACTGAGAGATGGTCTACAAACCAGCAGCCCTGAGTTCTTCAGAAATATCAGTGTCACACACACACACACACAAAACCCCCCAAAAAACAGAAAACCCAGAAATGTCAATGTCATGGAAAACAATGAAATGTTGAGGATTGTTGTAGATTAAAGGACTCTAAAGTGGACGTGATATCTAAATGCACATACAATCCTAAATTGGATTGGATCTTTGATGGGGAAAAGAAAATTGCTTTTAGGATAGTTTTGGGACAATCATCAAAACTTGAAAATTCACTGTATTATCTAATGATGGTAGTATAGTATTCTATCCATGTTAAATTTTCTAAATTTCATAATTGCACTGTGATGATATAAAAGATTGTTCTGGTTATTAGGAGATGCACACTAAATATTTATAGGTGAAGGGTCATGATTTCTTCAACTTACAGCAAATAATTTTTTTTTTTAAATAAAAATTGAATTAAGGGATAGACAAAGACAGACAGACACAGAGAGTGCCAATGTGGCAAAGTGTTCATGGTGGGAGAATAGAGGTAAAGGGCATATGGACATTGATAATATTCTTGCAACTTTTTGGTCTTTAATTTTTTTCTTTTTCTTTTTTCTTTTTGTTTTATTGAGGTATAATTAACAAAACTTTATATATTTAAGGTGTACAATGTAATGGTTTGATATAAGTATACATTGTGAAATAATTACCACCATCAGGCTAATTAACATTCATTACCTTACAGTTACTTTTTTTTGTGATAAGAACACTCAAAATCTACTCTCTTAACAAATTTAAAGTATTTAACACAGTAATATTAACTATAGCCATCACGCTGTACATTAGATTCTCCAGAACTTATTCATCTTCAGAAAAATTTTTAATTCCAGTATAGTTAACATACGTGTTATATTAGTTTCAGATGTACAATATTGTGATTCAACAATTCTATACATTACTAGTGCTCATCCCGACAAATGCACTCTTAATCCCCGTCATCTATTTTGTCCATCCCCTTATTCACCTCCCCTCTGGTAACCATCACTTTATTCTCTACAGTTGAGTCTCTTTCTTGGGGTGCCTGGGTGGCTCAGCCTTGGTGGCTCAGTAAGTTAAGCATCTGCCTTCAGCTCAGGTCATGATCTTGAGTTCCTGGGATCGATCGAGCCCCACACTGGGCTCCCTGATCAGTGGGGAGTCTGCTTCTCCCTCTGCCACTCTCCCCTTTTCCCCCAACTTGTGCTCTCTGCTCTCTCATGCTCTCTCTCTCAAATAAATAAGTAAAATCTTTATAAAAAAAGAGTCTGTTTCTTGGCTTGCCTATCTTTTTTTTTCTTTGCTCATCTTTATTTCTTTCAAAATAAAAAGTTTAATAAAAAATAACTTCTTGAAAGAAGTTGAAGGGAGAATAATTTCTTTCATAATTATTACTTTTTAACAGTAATGTGTATTTTTATAAAAATGTTTGAAAATATGAGTCAAAACACTAAAGTTATCTGTCCTTTTACCACATAGATTTAGCAAAGTCAACATTTAGAATCAATATTATAAATGTACTTTTTTTTCCCGATTTTTTCACTTAATATTTACAAGCACAGATGCCCGGGATTTAATTTTTCTTGAAGATTTGAAATTGTTTATTGTTTTACTTTATTAAATATAATTTTGTCTTTTTTTTTGTGTTCTTGTTATAGAGGTCACCAATTTAATATTAAAGAAAATGTTATACAGTTCCTTTAACTAATATTTCTTTTGTTATTTTTAAAAATGTGCCAGATACATGATAAGCACTGGAGGTATTGAACAGAAGGGTGGATTCTTGCCTCACTGAGACCATGAGGTAAATTGAATTAGGAGGTCATATTTGATGAATATAGACAGCCAGATTTCATTTTTTGAAATATACTTACATATGTTTTCTATATTGGATATTTTAAAATTTGGATGTATTTTCTCTCTTTCTTAAAAAAGTGAAAATTATAAATGGTTTTAAATCAATATGTACTCCACTTTCACCTCTGTTAAAAACAAAAATAAGGGTGCCTAGGTGGCTTAGTTGGTTAAGCGACTGCCTTCAGCTCAGGTCATGATCCTGGAGTCCCAGGATCGAGTCCCGCATTAGGCTCCCTGCTCGGCAGGGAGTCTGCTTCTCCCTCTGACCCTCCTTCCTCTCATGCTCTCTCTATCTCATTCTCTCTCTTAAATAAATAAATAAAATCTTTAAAAAAAAAAACAAAAAAAAACCCCCCAAAATAAAAACAAAAGTCTCAGTTCTTTAGTATTAGAACATTTCTTTATTTTTCTATATTATCAAAAATAATGAATTGATGTAGCCTTTAAGTCTCTCAGCTCCCTAGTAGGTTTTCATCCTGTTTCTCCAATGTATTATTGGCTCTGTTGTCTCAAGCCCAATATTCATTGTCCCTATGGCTCTTACATGGTCCCAAAGGGACCATGGATATACTTGACAGAGAGATGCCAACATTCACAGTTAGAAGGTAATCAAGTTTCTTTAATGTCAAAGTTGGTGGATACTTAGTAAGAAAGGTACACAAAATGACATATAGTACAATGTCTTCCCAGACAGCAGTGTCTCTTTCCAGGTGACACAAAGCTCCTCAGGTCGGCAAACAGCTGTGGGTGACCCCACTTACAAGGAGTGAGAGTTCCTAGGTGCAGAAGGCCCTTTTGTACTTGTCCATAAGACATTTTATACCCCTTTGGCTTTCTCCTGCCTGACAGTTCTGGGATCTTGCAGCTACACCCTCCTGCACATTAGGTGTAAATAACCAGTGTACCACCTCCCCTGCACATTTCTGAGTGTTTTCTTGGAAACAGAAAAGGAATTCAACTTTGCTTCACAAGTATGTGGCTGAGGTGCTCTTCAGTGTTCTCATAGGACAGGTTGGATGTTTTAGAGTCAAATAGTGAAATAGGTATTAGAACAATCCTAAAGCCACCCATTATTACCTGTTTGAAAATGATGAATCAAGATATAGTAAGACAGTATGTGGAACTTGATATGTTCACCCAACAAGAGACATTGCTCACGAGAGACAGGGTCTCAGAATCCTAGAGAAGTAAATCCTAGCAAAGCAATGAAATGAAACTTGAGGGCCATTGTTCAGGTATGATGAGCCAAAATTATGCTTCCCTGACAAGAAGGGACAGAAACTTTACCCCAACCTTCAGTGAGACAAACTGTCAAAAGAGTAACTCAAAGACATCTAGTTAATTGTCATCAATTGTTTACTTTTATACAAGTGGGAGACAATAATCAGTTTTATCAACGTTTTCTAACAAAGGAAAATAAGATATGCTTATGAGAACAGAAGCAAAGAGGGAAGACAAGGATGCAGAGAGTTTGCATATTTTGGGATAAACTGATTTATGGTAAGCTAGCAAAGAAGTCAATGCAGAGCAGGTTGACCAGGAGTACTAGTGACAACATTTCCAGTTGTTACGGACTCTCTGGAAAGATTAACTTTGGTGCACATGTGACAAATGTCCCTATGTCTGCTAGTGTCCTGTCAGCAACTCCACTTTAATAAGGCCAGTTCTGCCCCATTTTCCTTATTGAGATTTCTCACTACAAACCTGAGTGCCAAATGGCAAGCCTCCATCCTATTGACAATGTTGTTGTTGTTCTTAGCAGGGTAGGTGTCTATGCACAGGAGTATGTCACACTGAGATACACTGTGACTCAAATGTAATCTGGCCCCTTGCCGGACTGTCAGTGGACCAAAGTGTTCTTTGTGGATCTCAAAAAAATGGCATTTTCTGTAAGGCCAGGCTACCCAGAGTCTGAGCGAGTGCTTCCTGGGCTCACAGGCAAGGAGAAGGGTTTCCTTAATTCTAGGTGGGCAGAATACAGCCTCACACAGAAAAGCCAACACTGTGAAGACCAGGACACCAGCACTAGCAGCCAGGTTCTGTGGGGCAACAGAAGCATCAGCCAGCAGAGGAGGTTGCCAGGGGGTAGACTTCTCAAGCTAAAGGCACCAGTGGCCCAAGAGTTTCCTTGGCCACTGAGGATGGCTCAGGGACTGCCAATGTACTGGGGATGAGAAAGGACTACAGGACTAGACTTTTTGCAGCTCTCCCAGGTAGGGACTGGGGTAAAAAAAAAGTGCCTCTGACACCCATATCCTTAATTAGCCCTCAAGTCAGGAAGAGTCTGGAGGAGTCAGGGCTATTAGCTGATTTGACCTAATGAGAGTTTCATTATTCTAGAAAGGCATTTTCTCACTACTAGACAGTGAGCTACCAGATTGCACCATCTTAAACACATTCTGATATAATTTGGTACTTTTGGACAACAAGGAAACATACTCATGTTGTAATCACATCAGTCTGAATTAAAAATATGCCAGATTTGTCAGCCTGACCCCAAACTATTTCAGAAACACAAAGCATTAGGACTAGAATCTTAAGGATTATTTAGTCCAAACACATACTTTTACAGATAAGGAAACTGAGGTTTAGGGAGATGCAAAGGGTGCTGTTCCCAAGTTACTACAGGAGTTTAGAGGCAAATCCAGTGCTAGATTTGAGATCTGCTTATTGTCAGCTGAATTATGTGTTGGCAACATGTGTGCTAAACCTCCTTATTTGTTGTTAAATAATTGTGTCCATAGTAAATGAGTGTGCTTGTGATAGCCACACATTTTAGTCTCTTTTTTACTGTGGTAAAATACACACAACATAAAATTTACTATTTTAACCATTTTTAACTTTAATGCTACAGCTCAGTGGCACTAAGTACATTCACTTTGATGTGCAACCATCACAACTATCCATCTCTGGAACTGTTTTCATCTTGCAAAACTAAAACTGCAGCCATTAAGCACTGATCCTCCCCCCCACCCCCAGCCCCTGGCAGCCACCTTTCTACTTTCTGTCTCTGTGAATTTGACTACTCTAGGGACCTCATATAAGTGGAACCATAGAGTATTTGTTCTTTTGTGTCTGTCTTATTTCACTGAACATACTGTCTTCTGATTCATGCTTACTGTAGCATATATCAGAGTTTCCTTCCTTTCTGTAGCTGAATAATATTCTACTGTATGTGTAGACTACATTTTGTGTATCCATTCATCCACTGATGGACATTTGGATTGTTTCCACCTTTTGGCTACCATAAATAGTGCTACTACAAACATTACTGTACAATAGCTGCTTGGATCCCTGCTTTCACTTCTCTGAGTATGTACCCAGGAGTGGGATTCTGGATCATATGATAAATCTGTTTAGTTTTTTTTGAGGAGCTGCCATACTGTTTTCCACAGCAGCTGCCCCATTTACAGTCCCATCATCAGTGCACAGGGTTCCAATTTCTCCATATAACACTTATTGATTTGTTTTGGTTTGTTTTTTGATAGCTGTCATCCTAATGGATGTGAAGTGGTATCTCATTGTGGGTTTGATTTGCATTTTCCTAATAATTTAGTGATGTTGAGCAGCTCTTCCCATGTGTAGCTTCTGTTTATCACCCATTTTTTCAACAGTCATTTTTTCTCTGTGTGCACAACTGTCTATTTGTGGCAGGGCACCATGAGATCTGAGGCCCTGGAGCATTCGTCTGCCTGTGACTTTTTGGAGGGGCAGTTTGAAGTTGAAAAATCAGTGCTCTGTGTCAGAGAGAGATGAAAGGATTGGTGGAGCGGGGCTATTTTATTTTTTAAAAGATTTTATTTATTTACTTGAGAGAGAAAAAGAGAGAGAGAGAGGGAGGTGAGGGACAGAGGGAGAAGCAGACTCCCTGCTGAGCAGGGACTCCCCAATGTGGGGCTCAATCCCCTGACTCCAAGATCAATCCCCTGACTCCGGGATCATGACCTGAGCCAAAGGCAGATACTTAACTGACTGAGCCACCCAGGCACCCCTATGGAGGGGGTTTAAAACAAGGAAAGCTGTTGTTAGTGCATCAAGGTCAAATTGTTAAGTCTTACTGTTCTCTCTCACTTCTGACATCCAGTCAGGGGCAGATCCTTGAGTTTTACTGAATCATTCAACTTTGATGGTTTCTCTTACTTCCACTCCTTTTCCATGCTTACTGTCAGTCCACTTCTCCTTCCCAACACATCAAATTATGGATATAAAAGTATTATGCAAATGGAAGGAATTGTTAAATAGAACATATACACTAGCCTCAGGCCCCCCTCCAACACCACTTGTCACTCATTCACAGCTGACAAAATAACTCTACCCTGCTACAATTTGACTTTAATCCCCTCTTCCCATTTTCTCTCATGCTTGTCTCACAACCAATTTGCCTTCCTTCTTCCTCACTCCCTCCTTACCCTCCTCTCTTTCCCTCCTTCCTGGTCATTTTTCTCACTGTCTACTGAACATGGCATTCAGTTTCCTACATCAGGATGCTAGTTCCCTGTTCCCTAGTACTGAACTGTTTCCCACCTTCTTCTCAAGTTGCCCAATCCTAACTGTCCTACAAGTAGTATAGTCTTTCCTCTTTTCAGGTATGTTCTAGGTCATTGAAATCCTCAGAGCTGCTTTCCCAGACTCCTTAGATCCAATTGACCTTGGCTCTCAGGACCCATGTGGTGGATTGCTCTCCTTTTCATTTTATTTTGCTTTGATTCCTGTGCTAGACTGCAAGAATGTCTTGAGGCAGAGACCATGCCTCACTCATCCAGAGACACAAAAAGCAGAAACAGCAGAAACTAAGGGCAGAAACTTGATATCCATCTATTTGCAGCCCTGCTACTTGCTAACTTTGTGGTTTGGGGTTGTTTTTCTCATCAGTTTACAATAAGGTGCTACGAAATAATCATTATCATCATTTTCTAATACTTATGATTTGTTTTATCACATAGTACAGAATCAGCTTCATAAACCTATGAGTTCCTTGCTTTTGTGTTCCCAGGCTAGTGGCTACAAAGCACACACAGTAATGTCAACTCTGAAAATTCTCACTGCAGAACCAGTTGTTTAATGTCCAAGTGTATATTTTGTGTGCATTTCTGTTCTATCAAACCCTAGTTTCTGGTACTTTGAGCAAATGAGCTACAATTTGTTTTTTTATTATATAGTAAATATGCAGACCAAAAGAATGTGTGCACCCTAAGAAAAAACAAGGACATTTTGTTCCATCTTTAAATGTACAGATACTGTAACAAGAGTACTCCTATAGGAGGAGGAGCAAGATGGTGGAGGAGTAGGAGATCTAAATATTGTCTCGTCCCAGGAATTCAACTAGATAGGGATCAAACCATTCTGAACACCTACAAACTCAACAGGAGATTGAAGAAAAGAAGAGCAGCAACTCTCTGACCAAAAAATGACAACTTTCTGGAAGGTGGGATGTGTGGAGAAGTGAATATGAGGCGATATTCAGGAAAATAGACGGCAGGGAAGGGGGCCTTCATCGGCCGCTACTGGCAAGTGATAGAGCAGCAGAGCACAAAATCAGAACTTTTAGAAGTCGGCTCCACTAAGGGACGTCGCTCCAGTGGCTAAGCGGGGGGTGGAACCCTTGCTGGGACAGTGTAGTCTCAGGACCCTCAGGGTCACAGAAAGACCGGGGGTGCCTGAGTGTGGCAGAGCTCCCAGGTATCAGAGCAAGGAAGCCGGCTACAGAGACAGAGCAGAGGAGTGGGCTCTCAGCTCGGGGTTGCCATAAACTGTGATCTGTGGCATAGTCGGGCCACTGCTCTTCCAGCAGGGACCCAACAAGCAGCAGATCTGGGAAGACTCCCCTTCCTGCCTGGGGAGGAACAGCATGGGAGCACACCACAGGGATCTGCTGGGTTTGGAGACTCCAAACGGGGTCATGTGCCAGAGATAGAAACTTGGTCACAGGCCAGGTGAGCATGGAATTCGGCCGGAGACCGGGGAGAAGGGAGTGATTGATTGCTTTTCTTTGGAGGTGCACTGAGGAGTGGGGACCTGAGTTCTTGGCTCCTCTGGGGCAGAGATTGGGAGGCCAACATTTTCACTCTTATCCTCCAAAGCGTACGGAAAACTTGCAGGGAAAAAAAGCTCCCGAGAGCAAACCCAAGCAGATTACTTACCCCGGACCCAGCAAGTGGGGCAATTCCGCCTCCGGCAAAGACATCTGAGAACCATGGCAACAGGCCCCTCGCCCAGAAGATCAGCAAGAACAGTCAGCCAAGACCAAGTTTACCGATCAATGAGAATGGCAGAACTCCAGCGCTAGGGGAATACTGCACATAAAATTCATGGTTTTTTTACCATGATCCTTTAGTCTTTCAGTTATTTTTCTTAACTTTCTTTTTCTTTTTCTTTTTTGAATTGTTCTTTTACCCTTTTTCAATGAACATCTTATCAAACCCTTTTAAAAAATTCTTTTTTATTTTTCATTTTTAGAGTCATATTCTATCCCTTCATAGTAGTTACCTTATTTTAGGTATATATATATAAGTTGTTCTCTCTAAAATTTTTGGATACAGTTTCTTCTAACAGACCAAAATATACCCTAAATCTGGGTAAATATACCCAGGGTATGGCTTTGTTTTAGTCTCCTGCCTGATCACATTCTCTACCCCCCCTTTTTTTTAATCCTCTTCTTTCTTTTTTCAACCAACTTCTTATCTTATCAATTCCTTTTATAAAAGCTTTTACAATTTTCATCTTTACAGTCATATTCCATCCCTTCATCGTATTAACCCTTATTTTTGTACATATCTAAGCTTTTCTTTTTTTAAAATTTTGGGAGGCACTTCCTTCTAACAGAACAAAATACACCCCAAATCTAGTGTGTGGCACTGATCTATTCAGCAGCCTGATCATATTTGATCATATTCTGTTTTTTTATTTGTTTGTTTGTTTTTGTTTGTTTTTTTTATATCTTTTTCTTTTTTTTCTTTTTTCTTTCTTTCCCTTTCTTTTCCCCCGGTTTCAGGTCTCTTCAGATTTGTTTAGTGTATATTTTCTGGGGACATTATTACCCTGTTAGCATTTTGTTCTCTCATTCGTCTATTCTCCTCTGGACAAAATGACAAGATGGAAAAAATCACCTCAAAAAAAAGAACAAGGGGCAGTACCAACTGCCAGGGACCTAATCAATATGGACATTAGTAAGATGTCGGAACTAGAGTTCAGAATGACGATTTTAAAGATACTAGCTGGACTTGAAAAAAGCATGGAAGATACTAGAGAAACCCTTTCTGGAGAAATAAAAGAACTAAAATCTAACCAAGTCGAAATTAAAAAGGCTATTAATGAGGTGCAATAAAAAATGGAGGCTCTAACTGCTAGGATAAATGAGGCAGAAGAGGGAATCAGTGATATAGAAGACCAAATGATGGAAAATAAAGAAGCTGAGAAAAAGAGAGATAAACAACTACTGGATCACGAGGGCAGAATTTGAGAGATAAGTGATACCATAAGATGAAACAATATTGGAATAATTGGGATCCCAGAAGAAGAAGAAAGAGAGAGAGGGGCAGAGGGTATATTGGAGCAAATTATAGCAGAGAACTTCCCTAATTTGGGGAAGGAAACAGGCATCAAAATCCAGGAGGCACAGAGAACCCCTCTCAAAATCAATAAAAATAGATCAACACCCTGACATCTAATAGTAAAACTTACGAGTCTCAGAGACATAGAAAATCCTGAAAGCAGCTTGGGACAAGAGATCTGTAACCTACAATGGTAGAAACATTAGATTGGCAACAGACCTATCCACAGAGACCTGGCAGGCCAGAAAGGACTGGCATGATATATTCAGAGCACTAAGTGAGAAAATTATGCAGCCAAGAATACTATATCCAGCTAGGCTGTCATTGAAAATAGAAGGAGAGATAAAAAGCTTCCAGGACAAACAAAAACCAAAGGAATTTGCAAACACAAAACCAGCCCTACAAGAAATATCGAAAGGGGTCCTCTAAGCAAAAAGAGAACCTAAAAGTAACATAGACCGGAAAGGAACACAGACAATATACAGTAACAGTCACCTTACAGGCAATACAATGGCACTAAATTCCTATCTTTCAATAGTTACCCTGAATGTAAATGGGCTAAATGCCCCAATCAAAAGACACAGTGTATCAGATTGGATAAAAAAACAAGACCTATCGATATGTTGTCTGCAAGAGACTCATTTTAGACCCAAAGACAGCCCAAGATTGAAAGTGAGGGGGTGTAAAACAATTTACTATGCTAATGGACACCAAAAGAAAGCTGGGGTGGCAATCCTTATATTGGACAAATTAGATTTTAAACCAAAGACTATACTAAGAGATGAGGAAGGACACTATATCCTACTTAAAGGGTCTATCCAACAAGAAGATCTAACAATTGTAAATATCTATGCCCTTAACATGGGAGCAGCCAATTATATAAAAGCAAAGAAACACATTAACAACAATACAATAATAGTAGGGGACTTTAACACCCCCCTCAATGAGATGGACAGATCATCTAAGCAAAAGATCAACAAGGAAATAAAGACTTTAATGACACACTGGACCAAATGGACTTCACAGATATATTCAGAACATTCCATCCCAAAACAACAGAATACACATTCTTCTCTAGTGCCCATGGAACATTCTCCAGAATAGATCACATCCTAGGTCACAAATCAGGTCTCAACTGGTACCAAAAGATTGGGATCATTCCCTGTCTATTTTCAGACCACAATGCTTTGAAACTAGAACTCAATCATAAGAGGAAAGTCAGAAAGAACTCAAATACATGGAGGCTAAAGAGCATCCTACTAAAGAATGAATGGGTCAACCAGGAAATTAAAGAATTAAAAAAAAAAGGAAACAAATGAAAATGAAAACACAACTGTTCAAAATCTTTAGGATGCAGCAAAGGCAGTTCTAAAAGGAAAGTATATAGCAATACAAGCCTTTCTCAAGAAACAAGAAAGGTCTGAAATACACAACCTAACCCTACACCTAAAGGTGCTGGAGAAAGAGCAGCAAATAAAGCCTAAACCCGGCAGGAGAAGAGAAATAATAAAGATTAGAGCAGAAATCAATGAAATAGAAACCAAAAGAACAGTAGAACAGATCAACGAAACTAGAAGCTGGTTCTTTGAAAGAATGAACAAGATTGATAAACCCCTGGCCAGACTTATCAAAAAGAAAAGAGAAAGGACCCAAATAAATAAAATCATGAATGACAGAGGAGAGATCACAACCAACACCAAAGAAATACAAACAATTCTAAGAACATATTATGAGCAACTATATACCAGCAAATTAGATAACCTGGAAGAAATGGATGCATTCCTAGAGATGTATCAACTACCAAAACTGAACCAGGAAGAAATAGAAAACCTGAACAGACCTATAACCACTAAGGAAATTGAAACAGTCATCAAAAATCTCCCAAAAAACAAGAGCCCAGGGCCAGATGGCTTCCCAGGGGAATTCTACCAAACAATTAAAGAAGAATTAATACCCATTCTTCTGAAACTGTTCCAAAAAAAAAAAAAAAGAAATGGAAAGAAAACTTCCAAACCTGTTTTATGAGGCCACCATTAACTTGATCCCAAAACCAGACAAGGACCCCATCAAAAAGGAGAATTACAGACCAATATCCTTGATGAACATGGATGCAAAAATTCTTACCAAAATACTAGCCAATAGGATCCAATGGTACATTAAAAGGATTATTCACCATGACCAAGTGGGATTTATCCCTGGGCTGCAATGTTGGTTCAACATCCACAAATCAATCAGTTTGATACATTAATAAAAGAAAGAGCAAGAATCATATGATCCTCTCGATAGATGCAGAAAAAGCATTTAACAAAGTACAGCGTCCTTTCTTGATCAAAACTCTTCAGAATATAGGGATAGAGGGTACATACCTCAATATCATAAAAGCCATCTATGAAAAACCCACAGCGAATATCATTCTCAATGGGGAAAAACTGAGAGCTTTCCTGCTAAGGTCAGGAACACGGCAGGGATGTCCACTATCACCACTGTTATTCAACATAGTGTTAGAAGTCCTAGCCACAGCAATCAGACAACAAAAAGAAATAAAAGGACTCCAAATCAGCAAAGAAGAAGTCAAACTCTCACTGTTTGCAGATGATATGATACTTTATGTGGAAAACCCAAAAGACTCCACCCCAAAACTGCTAGAACTCATACAAGAATTCAGGAAAGTGGCAGGATATAAAACCAATGCACAGAAATCAGTGGCATTCCTATACACCAACAACAAGACAGAAGAAAGAGAAATTAAGGAGTCGATGCCATTTGCAATTGCACCCAAAACCACAGGATACCTAGGAATAAATCTAACCAAAGAGGCAAAGGATCTGTACTCAGAAAACTATAAAATACTCATGAAAGAAATTGAGGAAGACACAAAGAAATGGAAAAATGTTCCATGCTCATGGATTGGAAGAACAAATATTGTGAAGATGCCAATGCTACCTAGAGCTATCTACACAGTTGATGCAATCCCTATCAAAAGACTATCCACTTTTTTCAAAGAAATGGAACAAATAATCCTTAAATTTGTATGGAACCAGAAAAGACCCCAAATAGCCAGAGGAATGTTGAAAAAGAAAAGCAAAGCTGGTGGCATCACAACTCTGGACTTAAGCTCTATTACAAAGCTGTCATCATCAAGAGAGTATGGTGCTGGCACAAAAACAGACACATCGATCAATGGAACAGAACAGAGAGCCCAGAAATGGACCCTCAAGCCTATGGTCAACTCATCTTCGACAAAGCAGGAAAGAATGTCCATTGGCAAAAAGACAGTCTCTTCAACAAATGGTGTTGGGAAAATTGGACAGCCACATGCAGAAGAATGAAACTGGACCATTTCCTTACACCACACACAAAAATAGACTCCAAATGGTTGAAAGACCTCAATGTGAGACAGGAGTCCATCAAAATCCTAAAGGAGAACACAGGCAGCAACCTCTTCGACCTCAGCCGCAGGAACTTCTTCCTCGAAACATCGCCAAAGGCAAGGGAAGCAAGGGCAAAAATGAACTATTGGGACTTCATCAAGATAAAAAGCTTTTGCACAGCATAAGAGACAGTCAACAAAACCAAAAGACAACTGACAGAATGGGAGAAGATATTTGCAAATGACATATCAGATAAAGGGCTAGTATCCAAAATCTATAAAGAACTTATCAAACTCAACACCCAAAGAACAAATGATCCATCAAGAAATGGGCAGAAGACATGAATAGACATTTTTCCAAAGAAGACATCCAAATGGCCAACAGACACATGAAAAAGTGCTCAACATCACTTGGCATCAGGGAAATCCAAATCAAAAGCTCAATGAGATACCACCTCACACCAGTCAGGATGGCTAAAATTAACAAGTCAGGAAACAAAAGATGTTGGCGGGAATGCAGAGAAGGGGGAACCCTCCTCCACTGTTGGTGGGAATGCAAGCTGGTGCAGCCACTCTGGAAAACAGTATGGAGGTTCCTCAAAAAGTTGAAAATAGAGCTACCCTATGACCCAGCAATTGCACTACTGGGTATTTACCCCAAAGATACAAATGTAGGGATCTGAAGGGGTATGTGCACCCCGATGTTTATAGCAGCAATGTCCACAATAGCAAAACTATGGAAAGAGCCAAGATGTCCATCGACAAATGAATGGATAAAGAAGAGGTGGTATATATATACAATGGAATATTCTGTAGCCATCAAAAGGAATGGAATCTTGCCATTTGCAATGACGTGGATGGAACTGGAGGGTATTATGCTGAGTGAAAGAAGTCAATCAGAGGAAGACATGTATCATATGAACTCACTATATGAGGAATTCTTAATCTCAGGAAACAAACTGAGGGTTGCTGGAGTGGTGGGGGGTGGGAGGGATGGGGTGGCTGGATGATAGACATTGGTGAAGGTATGTGCTATGGTGAGCACTGAGAATCGTGTAAGACTGTTGAATCACAGACCTATACCTCTGAAACAAATAATACAGTATATGTTAAAAAAAAAAAAAAAAGAAGAAGATAGCAGGAAGTGCAAAATTAAGGGGGGGAATCGGAGGGAGAGATGAACCATGAGAGACTATGGACTCTGAGAAACAAACTGAGGGTTCTAGAGGGGAGGGACGTGGAGGGATGGGGTAGCCTGGTGATGGGTATTAAAGAGGGCACATACTGCATGGAGCACTGGGTGTTTTATGCAAATAATAAATCATGGAACACTACATCAAAAACTAATGATGTAATGTATGGTGATTAACATAACATAATAATAATAAAAAAAGAGTACTCCTATAAATGAGTTGATTGGGGGCTTAAAATAAATCTGATCAATTAAATTTAATAACCTGAAAATAGTATAGTTCCAGGTTTATTCTAGAGATTTTTTTTTTTTTTTTTGCAAATAATATGTTTTCTCTTAAATGATCATTTCTTAATAATTGGCTCAATTCCTAAAGAAATAATGGAGTTGCCCATTTTGAAGTTCTCTTGCTTGTGTAGGCTTCCTACAGGCCCTCATCAAGGACACTTATCAAATGGGCTTTCTGTTAGTATTAGTAATTCCAAAGCCCCACCATCCAAGTCTTCTGAACTCACTCTGCAAAGACTCCATAAGGATGGATCTGCTGGGACACATTTGCTCAAGTGTTAGCACTTCAAGTGCTCCACAGAGGCAAAAAGTGTTACAGGAGTCTTGGGCCTCAAGGACCATGCCTAATATTGCCTTCAAGATACAGTTTCCCCAACACTCTCCAACTGGTGATTAGGGCTTTTATTTGTTTCCTATCGCTACCATAACAAATTACCAAAAACTAGGACACAAATTTATGATCTTACAGTTTTGAAGGTCAGAGGTTCAGATGGGGGTCATTGCACTAAAATCAAATTGTCAGCAGGGCTTAATTCCCTTCTGAAGGCTTTATGGGAAAATCCATTTCCTTGCCTTTTGCAGGTTCTAGAGACTGCTGACATCCCTTGGCTACATGCCTCCTTTCTTCAAAGTCAGCAATATCACATCTTTCTTACCTTTCTTTTGTTGGTGCATCTCTGTCTCCGACCACAGCTGAAAAAGATTCTCTGCTGTTAAGGATCTGTGTGATAACATTGAGCCCATCTCGATAATACAGAATAATCTCCCCGTTTTAGGGTCCTTAAGTCCATCTACAAAGTTCCTCTTGCCATGTAAAGTAACATTCACAGTTTCCAGGGATTAGGATGTGAACATCTTTGTGGACCATCATTCTGCCTAGGGAAGGGTGGAGGGGCAGGTGAGAGAGTTTACCCTTGCTACTACTGTTGGGGGCGCTTCTCAGACAGATCCCTGTATTTTCTGCTTTAACCCAGATCTGGTCCACACGTGTCTTCCATCTCACAGCTGGTTTCTTGCTGCTATCACAGTCTACACTTTTCATAAAAACAAACAAAACAACAACAACAATCACAAACATTCTCTTGTTTTCCAGTGTGATTTTCTCTCTAATAAATACTTCAGAGCCAATCTTTCCAAATCTGCAGTCCAAAAAGGAGAGCTATTAGCGATCTGTGGGGCCAGTTGTCAGCCAGCTGTTGCAATACACAACAGAGCTCAGCCAGGGTTCTCTAAGCACTTTTCCTGTTCTGAGGAAGGAATTCATCTTTATAATGTTATGCTTTGGAGTACATGATTTCTAACCATTATGAATTTAATAAACTTGCTTTAAAACTCAGAAATTTTAAGGACATCTCCTTTTGTGATTATCTGTAACTTTCAGAATGTGTTGATTGCTTAATTACATGACTACAATTTACTATGATTTCAGTAATGATTATCAAAGAGTTTGTATTTTATGAATCACAATGACACCTATATAATTTGAAAGATAGGACAGGTATGGGTAAGAGAGGTGATTTATTTGATCTAGAGACTATGCTAGCTGTGCATGTGGATTTGTGGGCACCAAATATGAATCTTGGCCTTATTGGCAAAGTTTTATCTAAGGGTAACAGGCAGTATCCCTGGTCTTACTCATTTTTCTGGGTTCCATATGAAATGACCCAAATATCCAAGATGCTCTTGAAGGAAAAGCTTTCCAAGCTCTGTCCACAGTAACAATTGAGACAGAGTAGCTGTGTATTCATTTCCCTCAATACATGTTCCTCTTGAAGGCAAACCCCCACCAAAGCCACTGCGACCTTTGGTCTCCTTTCTTAGTCCTTCTCATCTTGTCTAACTCTTAATTTCTCTCTTCCATTTGTACAATTTTCAGTTCAAAGCCCTTTCTGTGAACTGATATTTTCAAGAATCCTGCACACACACACAAAATGTTACTTTCCTCCACTATTTTATGTTTTGGTCAATTTAGACTTTTTTTTATCTCTTAAAACTTCAGCTCCACCCATTGTCTTCTGAGAACCCATTATGGGCTTGACATGAAAAATGTACTTCAGCTAAAACATATGAAATCATACTATATTTATGATTTTTTTCTTTTGATGTAGCTAACCATTAGGCAAAGTGAAGCTATATCAGACTCACAACTTGTCCTATAAAAACATTTTACTTGCAAGTTTATGTTTGCTTGAGATTATTTTCCTGCCTCTGCAAGACAGATTTTTCATGAGCCTTCACATTTTCTAATAAATATTCTCCACTCAGTGGAGAAACACTTTCCACTTGTAGTACTGACTCAAGGGGATGTTTTCCAACTAAAATGTGTTTCTTTATTATTAATAATGTTTCCCCTTAGCACAGGGTATTTTCTCTTAGCCCCTCAATCTACATATTTTTAATAAGTGGAGCATTGGTAGAACCCTATCAGTGAAGCAAAAACTATCCAGAGGTATATTCATTTCCCTCCTTCTACCTAGCAGCACAAATCTAAACCAAAGGAAACCCCAATTTCAGACTTCTGTGGACACATTTTAAGGGTATTTGTGGTATTTTTCTCTCCAGTGTAAATCTTCAGTGATAGTGTACCTCAATGAAAGTTTCACCTGGAGGCCATTCAGGAGGTGTATGATGACAGAAACATTTCATGAGGGGCCCAGTCAAGCTTTGGAGGTCTGCTTGGAGCTTTCAGTTTTTAAAATAATCCTATGAGGTAAGTAAGTAGAAAACTGAGATCTAACAAGGCCCAAGAATATAAGAAATTAATGCAAGTCAGGGCTAGATAGGTCTCCCAGAAATGATTTCAGTCCCCTTCTCCGTATAAAGTATGGCTCCTGGGTTTTCCAGGTAATGAAACCTGCTGCCTTGAAGTTGCTGAGGAACTGAGCCCAACCAGGCTTTCCTTGACTTCCCCCTGACCAGACATCTCCAACGAGAAGTTGAATGGACAGCATGGAATTCACAGTGTGAAAGACCACATGGCCCAAAACTAGACTTTTATGTTTGAAGTAGATTCTGAGACTTTTACACACAATATGGAACACTGAGCTGCTTTGTCCGTATTCATCTGAGCTTCTTCATGAAAAACTGAGTGAAGACTGGGGAGTGAATAAATCAGTCTGACCTCAGTGAGCTGGACCCTCCCACTTGAAGATCTATAACTGTAGCATCTATAACCCAAGGGACACAATGAAATATGGGGTGTCGGTGACTGTTATGTATTTCAAACCATGGGAAATCTTGTTAATTGTTTATGTGATTAAATTTTTTGCTCTTCAGTCCAACATCAGGGAGTGTGCACACATGCACACACACACACACACACACACACACACTCACTCACTCATATTTAATTAAAGACCAGCACAACAACTGCCTCCAAAGCTTCTGATATAGAAATTAATCTAAAGACAGAAGACAGAACATAAATAAAGGAAATAAACAGACCCACGGTTGTCACATTTGTTTTCCTTGTTCTTGTTTACTCACTGTTTATGGCGGTCCTGTAAAATCTTTCATAATAAACCCTCCTATCCAAAGGCTATAGAGGCAAAGCCTTGTTACAGTGACTGAGTTTTCAAGTTTCCTTTGAATAAGGGTCCTAGAGCACCCAATGTCTGGGCTTAGCCTCCAGTTTCCAAATCCACAAAATTATTTAGGAAAAAAAGACACAATCTTGGGACTTAGATTTCAAGATCACGTGTTTATTCAACCACCTATTCATTCCCTCATTTATTTATTCAGTATAAAAATATACATGTGTCAGGCACTAGGCCAGTGCAGAGGGAAATACAGAAGATTAAGCCCTAGTTACCTGGTAGTTTCTGGTCTAGTAGAACTCATAAGACAATTCACAGATAATCATAACAGAGCAAAATAAGAGAACTACTACAATAGAAGTAAGAAACATGCTCTGAGAAGACAGAAAGAAAGAGTAATACATTATGCCTAGTTGAAGGGAAAGAACAAAGACTTTATGGAGAAAATGGTCCTTGAACTAGGCATTGATTAGCAACTTCTGATAGGTCAAAATCTAGGAGGAAGAAGAACAGAGGAAAGTGAAAAGGACTCTGGATTGGAAAAGAAAATGAAGAAAGACAATGGAGCAGAGAAAAGGCCTAAAATTACCACCCCGCTAAAAGTACATAAAGACTAGGTTACAGACAATGCTCTAGGAGTATTGGGGTGATAGACACATGAGTAATCCATTCAATTCTCAGCATTCACTCACTCAAGGGAGCTTCACATATTTAAATTATCCTGATCCGTAATCTATTCTACAAATGGTAGTTGCTTACTATTAAGTCATAGCCTTAGAATAGAGTACAACTCTGATGTTCTACTGACAGTTTCAGACATTAAAATTGAAGAAAGAAAAATGGGAATAAACTGGATTCAGCCAAAACAACACTCATTCTGAAAGGACAGATATAAGACAATAGATTGGAATTGACATAGAATAAAAATGAGAGGCACTTGGGAGTTACAATACCAAAGGGAGGTGATGAGCTAAGTTTTACATGTAGAAGAGGGGTAATACGTATTTTCAAAGTACTTAATATTTAGCATTGACATTGGCAAAAATCTTTCTATTGAAGACTCAGAAGAAGGCATTCTTAAATAGAAAAATCAAGAGGTGCCACAAGAATGGTATCTTATAAATTCCTATATATTCCTCTATATTGCCCCCAAAGAAGTATTTTTATCAACAAGTTAAAGGTCAATAATTTAAATCCTTATAAATAATATTCAGGTTATGATTTTTGTTTCTTAAAAAACCCACAAATATTATGTATTTATATATACATAAAAAGTAAAATCTACAAGGATATTTACAAAAATATTAACAGTGGGTAGAAGAACGACTGGTAATATTTTGCTTATTGCTTACCTGACTTTCTAATTTTCTAACAGGTATAGAAACATTTGGCACCCTCCTTCCCTCATAGTGGTTATTACTGGTTATTACTATGGACTCTAGGGCCAGATGGCCTACGTTTGAAACCTAGCTCCATTAGTCACACTTGCTGTGTGACATGCATCTCAGCTGCAAAATGGGGATATTAATAGTGAAGAGTTGTGAAGATTATGAATTAACACATATAGGGACAGAGTACTGGGAATAGGGCCTGGCACACAGCAAGTTCTATCCCTACTATTCCATCTGTCTCAAAATAACAGGAAGATAGGACCTATGGAAACTTTGTCATTGTGATGGGTTGACTACTAAATGATTTCATCTGTGCATGTCAATGAGGGTGTGCTGACAGGACCCCAGCTGGCTCCTATTCCTGTATCACCCAGCCAGGTTGTCAGGCCCCCAAGTGCAAGGTCTGTGATACTTAGAACCCTCCAGAATGCCAGGAACTGTTCATGTTATGGAGTTTCATACATATTGACAAAGTAGAAGTGAAAATTTTAGTTTATATTCAGAAAAGGAGAACATGTTAACAGTAATATGGGTGTGAGATGCCTGAGAAGCAGATCAGTTGGGTAGTTGGTCTCTGAATAACAAAGTCCCAGGGGGTGGGGGAGGTCTGTACTAGACTTAGGTCAATGACCACACCTCAATGGGAACCAGCATGTACAGTAAGGTGGTCTATGCAAGATGCCTCCTACACCACTCAGAGACCTGTGCCCACCAGTGTGAGGTGGCACAGGGGTAGGGAATCTTGATTTAAGTTCCCTGGGCAAATCTGTGCAGGCAGGGAGGAGAATCAGAGGTGCTATGAAAGAACACAGGCTTGTGGAAATCCGAATCCCAAGGTGATTCATCACTAACTATGCAATCTTGAGCAACTCATTTTAGTTCTCTGAGATTTAATTTCTCATTTGAAAAAGAAAACAAATATAGAGAAGGTATTTACTGATAGGTTCCTTTGAAAATTAAGTGCAATAATAATGGAAGATGCCTAGTAAACTTTTTGCATATACTTAGTGCTTGATAAATGCTAGGTACTATCATCAATATTATATTTTTATTCTTTTTTTAAAATTTTACTTTATTATGTTGTGTTAATGACCATACATTACATCATTAGTTTTTGATGTAGTGTTCCATGATTGTTTGCGTATAACACCCAGTGCTCCATTCGATATGTGCCCTCTTTAATACCCATCACCAGGCTACCCCATCCCTCCACCTCCCTCCCCTCTAGAACCCTCAGTTTGTTTCTCAGAGTCCATAGTCTCTCATGGTTCATCTCCCCCTCCATTTCCCCCACTTCATTTCTCCCTTCCTACTATCGTCTTCTTTTATTTTTTTAACATATATGTATTATTTGTTTCAGAGGTACAGATCTGTGATTCAACAGTCCTACCAATTCACAATGCTCACCATAGCACATACCCTCCCAATGTCTATCACCCAGCCACCCCATCCCTCCCACTCCAGCAACACCCAGTTTGTTCCTGAGATTAAGAATTCCTCATATCAGTGAGATCATATGATACATGTCTTTCTCTGATTGACTTATTTCGTTCACCATAACCCTCCAGTTCCAACCATGTTGTTGCAAATGGCAAGATTTCATTCCTTTTGATGGCTGCATAATATTCCATTGTATATATACACCACATCTTCTTTATCCATTCATCTGTCGATGGACATCTTGGCTTTTTCTATAGTTTGACTGTTGTGGACATTGATGTTATAAACATCGGGGTGCATGTACAACTTCGGATCCTTAAATTTGTATCTTTGGGGTAAATACCCAGTAGTGCAATTCCTGGGTCGTAGGGTAGCTGTATTTTCAACTTTTTGAGGAACCTCCATACTGTTTTCCAGAGTGGCTGCACCAACTTGCATTCCCACTAACAGTGTAGGAGGCTTCCCCTTTCTCCGCATCCCCGCCAACATCTGTCATTTCTTGACTTGTTAATTTTAGCCATTCTGACTGGCGTGAGGTGGTATCTCACTGAGCTTTTGATTTGGGTTTCCCTGATGCTGAGCGATGTTGAGCACTTTTTCATGTGTCTGTTGGCCATTTGGATGTCTTCTTTGGAAAAATGTTGGTTCATGTCTTCTGCCCATTTCTTGATTGGATCATTTGTTCTTTGGGTGTTGAGTTTGATAAGTTCTTTATAGATTTTGGATACTAGCCCTTTATCTGATATGTCATTTGCAAATATCTTCTCCCATTCTGTCGGTTGTCTTTTGGTTTTTGTTGACTGTTTCTTTTGTTGTGCAAAAGCTTTTTATCTTGATGAAATCCCAATAGTTCAATTTTGCCCTTGCTTCCCTTGCCTTTGGCAATGTTTCTAGGAAGAAGTTGTTGTGGCTGAGGTCGAAGAGGTTGCTGCCTATGTTCTCCTTTAGGATTTTGATGGATTCCTGTCTCACGTTGAGGTCTTTCAACCATTTGGAGTCTATTTTTGTGTGTGGTGTAAGGAAATGGTCCAGTTTCATTCTTCTGCATGTGGCTGTCCAATTTTACCAACACCATTTGTTGAAGAGACTGTCTTTTTGCCAATGGACATTCTTTCCTGCTTTGTCGAAGATGAGTTGACCATAGGCTTGAGGGTCCATTTCTGGGCTCTCTGTTCTGTTCCATTGATCGATGTGTCTGTTTTTGTGTCAGTACCATACTGTCTTGATGATGACAGCTTTGTAATAGAGCTTAAAGTCCAGAATTATGATGTCACCAGCTTTGTTTTTCTTTTTCAACATTCCTCTGGCTCTTAGGAATCTTTTCTGGTACCATACAAATTTAAGGATTATTTGTTCCATTTCTTTGAAAAAAGTGGATGGTCTTTTGATAGGGAATGCATCAAATGTGTAGATTGCTCTAGGTAGCATTGGCATCTTCACAATATTTGTTCTTCCAATCCATGAGCATGGAACATTTTTCCATTTCTTTGTGTCTTCCTCAATTTCTTTCATGAGTATTTTATAGTTTTCTGAGTACAGATTCTTTGCCTCTTTGGTTAGATTTATTCCTAGGTATCCAGTGGTTTTGGGTGCAATTGTAAATGGCATCGACTCCTTAATTTCTCTTTCTTCTGTCTTGTTGTTGGTATGTAGGAATGCCACTGATTTCTGTGCATTGATTTTATATCCTGCCACTTTACTGAATTCCTGTATGAGTTCTAGCAGTTTTGGGGTGGAGTCTTTTGGGTTTTCGACATAAAGTATCATATCATCTGCCAAGAGTGAGAGTTTGACTTCTTCTTTGCCAATTTGGATTCCTTTTATTTCTTTTTGTTGTCTGATTGCTATGGCTAGGACTTCTAGTACTATGTTGAATAACAGTGGTGATAGTGGACATCCCTGCTGTGTTCCTGAACTTAGTGGGAAAGCTCTCAGTTTTTCCCCATTGAGAATGATATTCGCTGTGGGTTTTTCATAGATGACTTTCATGATATTGAGGGATGTACCCACTCTCCCTATACTCTGAAGAGTTTTGATCAAGAAAGGACGCTGTACTTTGTCAAATGCTTTTTCTGCATCTATTGAGAGGATCATATGATTCTTGTTCTTTCTTTTATTAATGTATTGTATCATGTTGATTGATTTGTGCATGTTGAACCAACCTTGCAGCCCAGTGATAAATCCCACTTGGTCGTGGTAAATAATCATTTTTACATACTGTTGTATCCTATTGGCTAGTATTTTGGTGAGACTTTTTGTATCCATGTTCATCAAGGATATTGGTCTGTAATTCTCCTTTTTGATGGGGTCTTTGTCTGGTTTGGGGATCAAGGTAATGGTGGCCTCATAAAACGAGTTTGGAAGTTTTCCTTCCATTTCTAATTTAGAAGAATAGGTATTAATTCTTCTTGAAATGTTTGGTAGAATTCCCCTGGGAAGCCATCTGGCCTTGGGCTTTTGTTTGTTGGGAGATTTTTGATGACTGCTTCAATTTCCATAGTGGTTATAGGTCTGTTCAGGTTTTCTATTTCTTCCTGGTTCAGTTTTGGTAGTTGATGCATCTCTAGGAATGCATCCATTTCTTCCAGACAATCTAATTTGCTGGCATAGAGTTGCTCATAATATGTTCTTAGAATTGTTTGTATTTCTTTGGTGTTGGTTGTGATCTCTCCTCTGTCATTCATGATTTTATTTATTTGGGTCCTTTCTCTTTTCTTTTTGATAAGTCTGGCCAGGGGTTTATCAATCTTGTTCATTCTTTCAAAGAACCAGCTCCTAGTTTCGTTGATCTGTTCTACTGTTCTTTTGGTTTCTATTTCATTGATTTCTGCTCTAATCTTTATTATTTCTCTTCTCCTGCTGGGTTTAGGCTTTATTTGCTGTTCTTTCTCCAGCTCCTTTAGGTGTAGGGTTAGGTTGTGTATTTGAGACCTTTCTTGTTTCTTGAGAAAGGCTTGTATTGCTATATACTTTCCTTTTAGAACTGCCTTTGCTGCATCCCTGTGATTTCGGACAGTTGTGTTTCATTTTCATTTGTTTCCATGGTTTTTTAAATTTCTTCTTTAATTTTCCAGTTGACCCATTCATTCTTTAGTAGGATGCTCTTTAGCCTCCATGTATTTGAGTTCTTTCTGACTTTCCTCTTGTGATTGAGTTCTAGTTTCAAAGCATTGTGGTCTGAAAATAGACAGGGAATGATCCCAATCTTTTGGTACCAGTTGAGACCTGATTTGTGACCTAGGATGTGATCTATTCTGGAGAATGTTCCATGGGCACTAGAGAAGAATGTGTATTCCATTGCTTTGGGATGGAATGTTCTGAATATATCTGTGAAGTCCATTTGGCCCAGTGTGTCCTTTAAAGTCTTTATTTCCTTGTTGATCTTTTGCTTAGATGATCTGTCCATTTCAGTGAGGGGGGTGTTAAAGTCCCCTATTATTATTGTATTTTGTTGATGTGTTTCTTTGCCTTCGTTATTAATTGGTTTATATAATTGGCTGCTCCCATGTTAAGAGCATAGATATTTACAATTGTTAGATCTTCTTGTTGGATAGACCCTTTAAGTAGGATATAATGTCCTTCCTCATCTCTTCTCACAGTCTTTGGTTTAAAATCTAATTTGTCTGATATAAGGATTGCCACCCCAGCTTTCTTTTGGTGTCCATTAGCATGGTAAATGGTTTCCCGCCCCATCACTTTCAATCTGGGGCTGTCTTTGGGTCTAAAATGAGTCTCTTGCAGACAACATATCGATAGGTCTTGTTTTTTTATCCAATCTGATACCCTGTGTCTTTTTATTGGAGCCTCTAGCCCATTTACATTCAGTGTAACTGTTGAAAGATAGGAATTTAGTGCCATTGTATTGCCTGTAAGGTGACTGTTACTGTGTATTGTCTGTGTTCCTTTCTGGTCTATGTTACTTTTAGGCTCTCTCTTTGCTTAGAGGACCCCTTTCGATATTTCTTGTAGGGCTGGTTTCGTGTTTGCAAATTCCTTTAGTTTTTCTTTGTCCTGGAAGCTTTTTATCTCTCCTTGTATTTTCAATGACAGCCTAGCTGGATACAGTATTCTTGGCTGCATATTTTTCTCATTTAGTGCTCTGAATATAATATGCCAGTCCTTCCTGGCCTGCCAGGTCTCTGTGGATAGGTCTATTGCCAATCTAATGTTTCTACCATTGTAGGTTACAGATCTCTCATCCCGAGCTGTTTTCAGGATTTTCTCTTTGTCTCTGAGACTCTTAAGTTTTACTATTAGATATCGGGGTATTGACCTATTTTTATTGATTTTGAGAGGGGTTCTCTGTGCCTCCTGGATTTTGATGCCTGTTTCCTTCCCCAAATTAGGGAAGTTCTCTGCTATAATTTGCTCCAATATACCCTCTGCCCCTCTCTCTCTTTCTTCTTCTTCTGGGATCCCAATTATTCCAATATTGTTTCATCTTATGGTATCACTTATCTCTCGAATTCTGCCCTCGTGGTCCAGTAGTTGTTTATCTCTCTTTTTCTCAGCATCTTTATTTTCCATCATTTGGTCTTTGATATCACTAATTCTCTATTCTGCCTCATTTATCCTAGCAGTTAGAGCCTCCATTTTTGATTGCACCTCATTAATAGCCTTTTTGATTTCAACTTGGTTAGATTTTAGTTCTTTTATTTCTCCAGAAAGGGTTTCTCTAGTATCTTCCATGCTTTTTTCAAGCCCAGCTAGTATCTTTAAAATCGTCATTCTGAACTCTTGTTCCGACATCTTACTAATGTCCGTATTGATTAGGTCCCTGACAGTCGGTACTGCCTCTTGTTCTTTTTTTTTGAGATGATTTTTTCTGTCTTGTCATTTTGTCCAGAGAAGAATAGATGAACGAGAGAACAAAATGCTAACAGGGTAACAACTACCCCAGAAAAATATACGCTGAACAAATCAGAAGAGACCTGAAACCAGGGGAAAAGAAAGGGAAAGAAAGAAAAGAAACGAAAAAGAAAAAAAAAAAAAGAATATCATCAAATATGATCAGACTTGTGAATAGATTAGTCCCACACACTAGATTTTGGACATATTTTGGTCTGTTAGAAGAAACTGCCTCCCAAAATTTTAAAGAAAGAAAAGTTTACATATGTACAAAAATAAGGGTAAAAACGATGACGGGATGGAATATGACCGTAAAGATGAAAATTATAAAAGATTTTATAAAAGGAATTTAAGATAAGAAGTTGGTTGAAAAAAGAAAGAAGGGAAATTTAAAAAAGGGGGGGAGAGAATGTGATCAGGCAGGAAACTAGAACAAAGCCATACACTAGAGATTTAGGGTATATTTTGGTCTGTTAGAAGAAACTGTATCCCAGAATTTTAAAGAGAGAACAACTTATATATATAAACCAAAAATAAGGTTAACTAGTATGAAGGGATAGAATATGACTCTAAAAATGAAAAATAAAAAGGATTTTTAAAAAAGGGGTTGATAAGATATTCGTTGAAAAGGGAAAAAGAAAAAGAAAAAAAAGAAAAAGAAAAAAAAGAAAATTAAAAAAATTAACTTTAAAAGACTAAAGAATCAGGGGGACTAAAGCCATGAATTCTCTGTGCTGTATTCCCCTAGTGCTGGTGTTCTGCTGTTCTCATTGATCGGTAAACTTGGTCTTGGCTGGCTGTTCTCGCTGATCTTCTGGGGGAGGTGTCTGTTGCGGTGGTTCTCAAATGTCTTTGCCAGAGGTGGAATTGCCCCACCCTTGCTGGGTCCAGGCTAAGTAATCTGCTTGGGTATGCTCTCGGGAGCTTTTGTTTCCTGCAAGCTTTCCGTACAGCTTTGGAGGATGAGAGTGAAAATGGTGGCCTCCCAATCTCTGACCCAGAGGAGCCAAGAACCCAGGGCCCCCCTCCTCAGTGAGCCCCCAGAGAAAAGCAATCAATCACTCCCATCTTCCCGGTCTCTGGCCACACTCCGTGGTCACCTGGCCTGTGACCAAGTTTTATCTCTGGCACACGACCCCGTTTGGAGTCTCTAAACCCAGGAGATTCCTGTGTTGCACTCCCACGCTGCTCCTCCTGGGGGAGGAAGGGAAGTCTCCCTGGATCTGCCACTTGTTGGGTCCCTGCTGGAGGAGCAGTGGCCCAACTGTGCCACGGATCATGGTTTATGGCAACCCCGAGCTGAGAGCCCATTCCTCGGCTTCATCTCTGCAGCCAGCTTTCCTGCTCTGATACCTGGGAATTTGCTGCACTCAGGCACCCCCAGTCTTTCTGTGATCCCGAGGGTCCTGAGACCACACTGTCCCAGAGACGGTTCCACCTCCCGCTTAGCCACTGGAGTGATGTCCCTCAGTGGAGCAGACTTCTAAAAGTTCTGATTTTGTCCTCTGGTGCTCTATCACTTGCCAGTAGTGGCTGACGGAGGCCCCCCTCCCCTGCCGTCTATCTTCCCGAATATCTCCTCAGATTCACTTTGCATGTCCTACCTTCCAGAAAGTGGTCGCTTTTCTGTTCAGAGAGTTGCTGCTATTCTTTTCTTAGATCTTCTGTTGAGTTCATGGGTGTTCAGAATGGATTGATCCCTATCTAGCTGAATTCCTGGGACCAGACGAAATTTAGGTCTCCTACTCTTCTGCCATCTTGCTCATTGCTTCTATATTTTTATTCTTAACATCAAATCAATGTGTTGTTAGAAGAACAGGGTCCTAAATTATAATTTGTTTCCTCTACTTAAAAAAAACAAACATTAATTGAACAGAATAGAACAAGCAAAGACATCTCAAAATGAAATGAATATCCTACCCTATCCTAAGAAGAATTAAAATTGTAAGAAGGACACATATCTATTTGATTTTAAGGAAAATATATATTGAACTTTGCAAAGTTTAGATTATAAACATTGAATATTGTGGCCAAAAACAGATTCTGAGTTTTTTATTCTTTAGATTGCTTCATTGGTTATAGCCTCATTGGGATAGGAGTTTGAAATCTGCTTTTAAGTCAATTGGGTAAGAGAGTCTCCCCAAATTTGCAGTCCTATTGTGACTAACAGCAGGAACTACTGTGCTAAAAGTTCATAAAACTACTTTTAGATAGCCCTAGGACTTCCTACACCCCACCTCCACATTTACCCGTTAGTAATAAGGGAGTCCCCAACTACAAATTGTCTGGCTTTACTTTGTAGGTAAAAATCTAAAGGGCTCTTTATTCTTTGGTGAGTGTTCTGGTCTTTTCCCTCAGAATGCTTCTGTGTGACCAGCATACAGTTCCCACTAAGTGTTTCCACCTGTATATCCCAGAGCTAAACTCTAGCCTGTTTCAGTTACAGGCTCAAATAATATACATAAACACATGAAACATCAGGCTAATTTATGTGATTTGCCTCTTTGGATTTCCCCAAAAAAATTCCATTCAAAATTCTTCCACATTTAGAATGGGAAAAACAAATCTGTTCTTTGGGTTTCCATGAAAAGTATGCAATTAAGTTAAGAAATTCATATTCTCTAAAACCATGGTGATTCATGTCTGTGTTTATATCACACTACCATCCACATTTATTAGAATAATTGGAATGTTCATAAGTAAGGACTACATTGACTTTTTATAGCTAGCTGTAATCTTTTGTGTGAGTAATGCTTCTTAGACTTTATAAGAAAATTTTGTGCCTGTCTGTAAATAGCGTATGGAATTTCTACAAAACATGTCCATTTTTCAGTTCATAGCTAACATAGATTGCATCCTGACATTTATAATCATAATCAAAGCATTGTATTTAGTAACATTATTACCTCAAACTGCTGAATCAAGAAAAGATTAATTTCTTATCATTCTTCCTTATTGTGCACACAAATACATGATTTTAAGCTTTTATAACATATACATAGTATTTAGTATTACAGGTCTTTATAGCTGGAAAGGAACTCAGAGATTACTTACTTAAAGCAAATAGTATGTACTTTACAAATGAAGAAATGGAATTGGGGTACAAACATCTTCAATAATTTACTCAAGACTACCTTTTGTAGTATAAACTAATTTTTACTATCATCCATTAGTTTATTAAACAATTTGTTACACAGCTTCTACATGCTAAATATCATGCTGTGCTCCAGGAATACAGTGTGTAAGGCCCAACACCTGCCTGCCAAGAACGCTTAGTCAGTCTTAGAAAGAAAATAAGTAAGAAAATAAGTGAGCAGTCAATTACAATGCCAAGCCAGGGAGCCCATCTGTGCTCTAGAAGCCTCAAAGAAAGGAAATGATTCCAGCATTGAGGGTTCAGGGATGCCTTATGTGATTTTTCAATTCTTCATTATTAAAATGGTGAGCACTGGAAACATGCCTTGACTCAGGGAAATCCGAAAAAACTACATTTGAATTTAATTATGCAAAATACTTGCTCTATGGACCTTGGACAACTTACTTAACCTTTCTGAGCACCCACATCTTTAAGTGGAGATAATAATACGAATACAAGATTATTTGAAATACTCTATAATAAATATAAAATTCTAAGTATTCACTAAACAGACATTATTATCCAATATACTAATTTAAAACTTAGCCTCTTTGGGAGGATACAGTAAAATTCAGGGTTCATTTCCTCCCTTAATCTCTCTTTCAGAGTGGAGGAGAAAATGCCAGAGATATTCAAACACATGAGTATAAGCCTCCACGTATAGTGCTCTTTCTACCTCAACACATTGAATCAAGCTACCATAGGGGCAGAAGCTTCCAGAGAAAAGGAAACAAAAATACAGAGATCATTGTGTTCACAAGTGATCACAGGAGTTGTGGCAATCTGGAGAGACATGTAGCTGAATGGAAGTAGGTGATGCATGTTATGAATAGCTAGCTGTCAGAGAAGATACTGGGAAGGATACCTATCTTCCTGATTCATACATCCCATATCCCAAATTACTTTAACCTGCAAAATTCACTAATGAACATCAATCCTCCACTACACTAGGAATTTGGGTGTGAACTGAATTAAAATTCTGATCATGTGAAAAAAATAGTATCTCAATAGTACTTTGGATTTTCAAGTTCTAAATCTATAAATTTGCATATGAGAAACTGAAATATGGAGAGGTAAACTGACTTAGCAACAACCATTCAAAATACACCAAGGGGGAGGGGAAAAGATGGCAGAGGAGTAGGGGACCCTATTCCAACCGGTTTCCGGAATTGAGCTGGATATCTACCAGACCACTCTGACCACCCACAAAATCAGCCTGAGATGTAAGAAGATAGATCTGGATCTCTACAAACAGAATATCGCAGGCGGTTGGTTTCGAGGTAGGAAGTGGGGAGCCGTGATTCTGAGGGCAGATATCGGAGGATAAACAGAAGGGGGAGGGAGCCAGCCATCAGGATCCTACACCATTAGTGAGCAATAGCCTCCTGTGCTGGGGACCAGGCACAGACTTGCAGATGGTGGCAACGGGGAAAGGACTTTAGGGCAGCCCCACAGACTGAAACCCAGAGTGGTGGGGCCGCATTGGGAACTGGGGGCAGCTGGCAGTTTTAGAAGCACAAAGGGCAGAGACATGCCCAACCTGGAGACGAGGGCTAGGAGCACTACTGAGGGGTGCACAACCAAGGACACTGCAGTTTATAGCAGCAGAGATAGAAACAGAGATAGTGTGGCCTGGAGAGCTCACTAAAGTACAGACTGTGATCTCTCTGCTCTGAGGCAGAGGGTTGGAAATGATCTTGTGCTCTGACTCTCAGAAGAGACCCAGAAAACTGCCAGGGAAAGCCACCAGGGAACAAAAGCCCCCAAAAACCGATTTCCACTGAGCCCATCCCCTGCCACAGGGGCAGGGCAACTCTGCCCAAACAGGGTTGCCTGAGTAATAGTGTGGCAGGTCCCTCCCCCAGAAAACAGGCTGGGAAAACAAGAGGCCAGCAACCCTAAGGTCCCTATAAAACAGGTGCATCTTTCTTGGGTTGTGGTCAATAATTTGGACTCTATACATTCATTTAACCACCCCTCAACAGAATGACTAGGAGGAGGAAACTCCAAAATAGGAAAGACTCAGAGACTATGACTTATGCCACAGATTTACAAATGGATTCAGATATAACCAAGACGTCGGAGATGGAATTCAGGGTAGCAATTGTGAAGACGATAGCTAGAATGGAGAAATCGATTAATGGCAACATAGAGTCTCTAGGGGCAGAAATGAAAACTGAATTGGCAGAACTGAAAAATGCGATCAATGAGATCCAATCTAATCTAGATAGTCTAACAGCTAAGGTAAGTGAGGCAGAAGAAGAAATTAGTGATTTAGAAGACCAATTAATAGACAAGAAGCAAAAGAGGAGGCCAGGAAAAAACAATTCAGAATTCATGAAAATAGAATCAGAGAAATAAGTGACATCATGAAATGTTCCAATGTTAGAATTATTGGGATCCCTGAGGGGGTGGAGAGAGAAAGAGGACTAGAAGATGTATTTGAGCAAATCGTAGCCAAGAACTTCCCTAATCTGGGGAATGAAACAAACATTCATGTCCTAGAGGCAGAGAGGACTCCTCCTAAGATCAAGGAAAGCAGACCAATGCCCCGGCATGTAACAGTAAAACTCGCAAATCTTAGAACCAAGGAAACCATCTTAAGGGCAGTTAGGGGGAAGAGATTCCTTACATACAGAGGGAGGAACATCAGAATAACATCAGACCTATCCACAGAGACCCGGCAAGCCAGAAAGGCCTGGCAAGACATATTCAGGGTACTAAAAGAGAAGAACATGCAGCCAAGAATACTTTATCTGGCAAGGCTGTCATTTAGAATGGATGGAGAGATGCAGAGCTTCCAAGACCGGCAGAACCTGAAAGAATATGTGACCACCAAGCCGGCCCTGCCAGAAATATTTAGGGGGGTTCTATATAAGGAGAAAGACCCCAAGAGTGATATAGAACAGAAATTTAGAGGGACAATCTATAGAAACAAGTTCTTCACAGGCAACATGATGACAATAAATTCAAACTTTCAATAATCACTCTCAACGTGAACGGCCTAAATGCTCCCATAAAACGGCACAACATTGCAGATTGGATAAAAAGACAGGACCTATCCATATGCTGTCTACAAGAGACTCATTTTGAACCTAAAGATACACCCAGACTGAAAGTGAAGGGATGGAGATCCATCTTCCATGCCAACAGACCTCAAAAGAAAGCTGGGGTAGCAATTCTTATATCAGACAAATTAGATTTTAAGCTAAAGACTATAGTTAGAGACACAGAAGGACACTATATCATTCTTAAAGGGTCTATCCAACAAGAAGATCTAACAATTGTAAATATCTATGCCCCCAAAATGGGAGCAGCCAACTACATAAGCCAACTGTTAACCAAAATAAAGAGTCATATAGATAACAATACGTTAATTGTAGAAGACCTCAATACTCTACTCTCAGCCATAGACAGATCATCTAAGCAGAAAATCAACAAGGAAACAAGAGCTTTGAATGACACACTGGACCAGATGGACCTCTTAGATATTTACAGAGCATTCCACCCTAAAACAACAGAATACTCATTCTTGAGTGCACATGGAACTTTCTCCATAATAGACCACGTACTGGGTCACAAATCAGGTCTCAACTGATACCAAAAGACTGAGATTATTCCCTGCATATTCTCAAACTTTAATGCTTTAAAACTGGAACTCAATCACAAGAAAAAATTTGGAAGAGATTCAAACACTTGGAAGCTAAAGACCACTCTGCTCAAGAATGTTTGAGTCCACCAGGAAATCAAAGAAGAACTTAAACAATTCATGGAAACCAACGAGAACGAAAACACATCAGTCCAAACCTATGGGATACTGCAAAGGCGGTCCTAAGGGGGAACTACGTAGCCTTCCAAGCCTCACTCAAAAAAAAAAAAAAAAAAAAAAAAAAAAAAAAATCCCGAATTCACCAACTATCTTTACACCATAAAGAACTGGAGATAAAACAACAAACGATGCCTAAGCCACACATTAGAAGAGAAATAATTAAGATTAGAGCAGAGATTAAGGAATTAGAAACCAGAAATACAGTAGAGCAGATCAAAGAAACTAGAAGCTGGTTCTTTGAAAGAATAAGATCAATAAACCACTGGCCAGACTTATCCAAAAGAAGGGAGAGGACCCAAATTAATAAAATTATGAATGAAAGGGGAGAGATCACGACTAACACCAAGGAAAAAGAAACAATTATTAGAAATTATTATCAACAACTATATGCCAATAAATTAAGCAACCTGGAAGAAATGTATGCCATCCCGGAAACTTATATACTACCAAGACTGAAACAGGAAGAAATTGACAACCTGAATAGACCAATAACCAGTAATGAGATTGAAGGAGTGATCAAAAACCTCCCAAGAAACAAGAGTCCAGGGCCTGATGGAGTCCCTGAAGAATTCTATCAAACATTCAAAGAAGACATAATACCTATTCTCCTGAAGCTGTTTCATAAAATACAAACAGAAGGAAAGCTTCTAGACTCATTCTATGAGGCCAGCATTACCTTAATCCCCAAACCAGCCAAAGACCCCATCAAAAAGGAGAATTTCAGACTGATAACCTTGATGAATATGGATTCCAAAATCCTCAACAAAATCCTAGCTAATAGGAACCAACAATACATTAAAAGGATCATCCACCACGACCAAGTGGGATTTATCCCCGGGATGCAAGGTGGTTCAACATTTGCAAATCAATCAGTGTGATAGAACACATTAAAAAGAGGAGAGAGAAGAACCATATGGTCCTCTCAATTGATGCAGAGAAAGCATTTGACAAAATACAGCATAGCATCCTTTCCGGATTAAAACTCTTCAGAGTGTAGGGATAGAGGGACCATTCCTCAAGTTCATAAAATCCATCTATGAAAAACCCACAGAGAATATCATCCTCAATGGGGAAAAGATGAGGGCCTTTCCCTTAAGACCGGGAACACATCAAGGATGCCCACTGTCACCACTATTGTTCAACATAGTACAAGAAGTCCTAGCCACAGCAATCAGACAACAAAAAGAAATAAAATGTGTTCAAGTTGTCAAAGAAGTAGTCAAACTCTCTCTATTCACAGATGACATGATACGTTATGTGGAAAAGCCAAAAGACTCCACCCCCAAATTACTAGAACTCATACAGCAATTCTGTAATGTGGCAGGATACAAAATCAATGCACAGAAATTAATTGCTTTCTTATACACTAACAATGTAACTGTAGAAAGAGAAATTAGAGAATCGATTCCATTTACAATAGCACCAAAATCCATAAGATACCTCAGAATAAACAACCAAAGAAGTAAAAGATCTATACTCTAGGAACTCATGAAAGAAATTGAAAAAGACACAAAAAGATGGAAAAATATTCCATGCTCAGGGATCAGAAGAATAAGCATTGTTAAAATGTCTATGCTGCCCAGAGGAATCTATACCTTCAATGCCATCCCGATCAAAATTCCAATGACATTTTTCAAAGTTCTGGAACAAACAATCCTAAAATTTGTATGAATCAGAAAAGACCCTGAATCGCCAAGGAAATGTTGGAAAAAAAAAAACAAAGCTAGGGGCATCACTTTGCTCGATTTTAAGCTATATTACTAAGCTGTGATCACCCAGACAGCATGGTACTGGCACATAAACAGACATATAGACCACTTGAACAGAATAGAGAGCCCAGATATGGACCCTCAACTCTATGGTCAAATAATCTTTGACAATGCAGGAAAAAATATACAATGGAAAAAAAGTCTCTTCAGTAAATGGTGCTGGGAAAATTGGACAGCTATATACAGAAGAATGAAATTTGACCATTCTCTAACACCATACACAAAGATAAACTCAAAATGGATGAAAGACCCCAATGTGAGACAGGAATCCATCAAAATCCCAGAGGAGAACATAGGCAGTAACCTCTTCGACATCGGCCACAGCAACTTCTTTCAAGACACATCTCCAAAGGCAAGTGAAACAAAAGCATAAATGAACTTTTGGGACTTCATCAAGATAAAAACCTTCTGCACAGCAAAGGAAACAGTCAACAGAACAGAGAGGCAACCCACAGAATGGGAGAATATATTTGCAAATGACACTACAGATAAAGGGCTGGTATCCAAGATCTATAAAGAACTTCTCAAACTCAACACCCAAAAAACAATAATCAAGTCAAAAAATGGGCAGAAGACATGAACAAGCACTTCTCCAAAGAATACATACAATTGGCTAACAGACACATGAAAAAATGTTCATCATCATTAGCCATCAGGGAAATTCAAATCAAAACCACATTGAGATATCACCTTACATCAGTTAGAATGGCAAAAATTGACAAGGCAAGAAACAACAAATGTTGGAGAGGTTGTGGAGAAAGGAGAACCCTCTTACACTGTTGGTGGGAATGCAAGTTGGTACAGCCACTTTGGAAAACAGTGTGGAGGTGCCTCAAAAAATTAAAAGTAGAGCTACCCTATGACCCAGCAATTGAACTCCTGGGTATTTACCCCAAAGACACAGATGTAGTGAAAAGGAGGGCCATATGCACCCCAATGTTCATAGCAGCAATATCCACAATAGCCAAACTGTGGAAAGACCCGAGATGCCCTTCAACAGATGAATGGATAAAGAAGATGTGGTCCATATATACAATGGAATATTACTCAGCCATCAGAAAGGATGAATACCCAACTTTTACATCAACATGGATGGGACTGGAGGAGATTATGCTAAGTGAAATAAGTCAAGCAGAGAAAGTCAATTATCATATGGTTTCACTTATTTGTGGAACATAAGGAATAGCATGGAGGACATTAGGAGAAGGAAGGGAAAAATGAAGGGGGAGAAATCAGATGGAGAGATGAACCATGAGAGACTATGGTCTCTGAGAAACAAACTGAGGGTGTTAGAGGGGAGAGGGATGGGGAGATGAGTTAGCCTGGTGATGGGTATTAAGGAGGGCATGTACTGCACGGAACACTGGGTGTTATATGAAAACAATGAAACATGGGTCATTACATCAAAAACTAATGATGTATTGTATGGTGACTAACATAACATAATAAAATTAAAGTAAAAAAAACAAACAAAAAAACAAAACAAAAAAACAAAATACACCAAGATGGGATAAAATGTGCAAGAATTTTATAAATCTCTGTGAGAGAGAACGGAGAGGGAATGGAGGAAGGCTGGGAAAAAACATCAGATTTCAAGACAAATCTGTGCTGGAGTGATGGAGGGAGGCAAGGAGGCAAGGTGGGATGGAAGGAAGCAACCAAGACTGCTATTCAGCCAGTCTGTCAGAGAGTCAGTCTTTAAGCAAGTCAGAGAATCCCATTTCTTCCAGGGTTGGCCTTGGGATTCCTGCTTCCCTCAGTCATTAGCTGGGGATAGCCAGGGAGAGGCATGGCCATGGCACAAACATGGTGATATATTTTAGAGGGCAGATGCTCTGCCCCTCATTCAATTATTCCCCTATGGTTGAAGATCTGTGGAGCTTATTGTCACCATATTTCACCACAGATACTGTGTGGGTCCACTGCCCCACACAGTTGGGAGCAGTGCCTCCATGGTTCCTGTGGGGCTTTCTCAGATGGGAAATTCAGAATAGGGAGGTGATTAGGATGAACTATATTCCTCTTTACCATTATGAGCATTGACTTGGGTGCACAACTGGTGCTTATCCTCCTGCTACTCCACTATCTGTTCTAAATGTCCCACATGCTGAGAGAGCACCTAAGCAGATCATGTGGGCTTATCTGATGGGATGACCCAAACCTTCATTCGTGAAGAGTCCAAAATTTGATAAGCATATTCTTCCCCTTCCAGGCTTCCTGGGAGTGTCTATTCCCACTTACAAAGGACCAAACCCCAAATGGGCCCTTGGGCGTTCCTCTATGCCCCAACCATGTAAAACAGTCGCAGCTTCTCCCTCTAAGGGCCAATTTCCCTGCCAGTATGGTAACACCTTTCTCTGCCTGCTGGTTCCTGAACACAAGGAGTCCAGAGTGTCCTGTGATCATTATAACTTTTATTCAATAGGACCCTTGTTATATCGTCTAGCAAGAGTCTACTCTCTATGAAGCCTGGAACCTCCAACTCTCCTAAGATAGATGAAAAGCACAACAGCCCCTGGAAGTCACTGAGGGTGATATTAAGTGGGAGCATGCTTAATTCCACCTCTTGATTTCCAGACCCAAGTATCCTTCCTACAGGGGATACAACACCCCTGAGGGTGACTGATTTAATAAATATTCTGTATCCTGAAGGATAGAAGCCCATCCTTTCTGAGAGTTTGCTCTCATCTAGTGCCTCAGTTCAGCCTTCAGAAGGCTATGCCAGTATTCTACAAGACCAACTTACATCCAGTGTATCATGTATCTCCTTAATCCCCATCACCTATTTAACTCATCCTCTCACACTCCTCCCCTCTGATAACCATCAGTTTGTTCTCTATAGTTAAAAGTCTGTTTCTTGATTTATCTCTCTCTCTTTTTTTCCCTTTTGCTCATTTGTTTTGTTTCTTAAATTCCACACAGGAATGAAATCCTATGGTATTGGTCTTTCTCTGAATGGCTTATTTCACTTAGCCTTATACTTTCTAGCTCCATCCATGTCATTGTAAATGGCAAGATTTCATTCTTTTTTATAGCTGAATACTATTCCTGCTTGTGTGTGTGTGTGTGTAGATCACTTCTTTTTTATCCATTCATCAATTGATGGACACTTGGGCTACTTCCAAATCTTGGTGATTCTAAATAAAGCTATTATAAACAAACATCAGGTACATTATCCCTTTGAATTAGTGTTTTTATATTCTCTGACTAAATACCTAGTAGTGCAATTGCTGAATCATAGTGTAGTTCTATTTTTAACTTTTTGAGGAACCTCTATACTGTTTTCCAGAGTGGCTGCACTAGTATGCATTCCCACTAACAGTACAAGAGGATTTCTTTTTCTCCACATCCTTGCCAACACCGATTGTTTCTTGTGTTTTTGATTTTAGCCATTCTGACAGGTATGGGGTGATATCTCATTGTAGTTTTGATTTGCATTTCCATGATGGTTGCATTTGTGTTTGCATTTTGACTTGCATTTCCCTGCATTTCCCTGATGAGAAGATGATCAACATCTTCTCATACATCTGTTGGCCATCTGTATGTCTTCTTTGGAGAAATGTCTGTTCATATCTTCTGACCATTTTTAAATTGGATGATTTGTTTTTTTTTGGATACTGAGTTTTATAAGTTCTTTATATATTTTGGCTACTAACCCTTTATTGGGTATGTCATTTGCAAATATGTTCTCCCATTCCATAGGTTGCCTTTTAGTTTTGTTGATTATTTCCTCTGCTGTGCAGAAGCTTTTTATTTTAGTGAAGTCTTAATAGTTTATTTTTGCTTTTATTTCCCTTCCTCAGGAGAAATATCCAGAAAGAAGTTGCTATGGCTGATGTCAAAGAACTTACTGCCTGTGTTCTCCTGTATCATGTTTATGGTTTCAGGTTTCACATGTAGGTCTTTAATCCATTTTGAATTTATTTTCATGTCTGGTGTAAGAAAGTGGTCCATTTTCATTCTTTTGCATGTTGCTGTCCAGTTTTCCTAATACCATTTGTTGAAGAGACAATTTTTCCCATTACGTATTCTTTCCTGCTTTGTTGAAGATTAATTGACCATGTAGTTGTGGGTTTATTTCTGGGTTTTATATTCGGTCCTATTGATCTGTGTTTATTTTTGTACTAGTACCATACTGTTTTGATCACTACAGCTTTGTAATATAACTTGAAGTCTAGAATTGTGATGCCTCCAGCTTTGCTTTTCTTTTTCAAGATTGGTTTGGCTATTCAGGGTCTTTGTGGTTCCATACAATTTTAGGATTGTTTGTTTTAGCTCTCTGAAAAATGCTGGTGATATTTTGATAGAGATTGTACTGAATGTGTAGATTGCTTTGGGCAGTATAGACATTTTAACAATATTTGTTCTTTCCATCCATGAGCATGAAATGTCTTTCCATTTCTCTGTGTCATCTTCAACTTCTTTCATCAGTGTTTTATAGATTTTGGAGTAAAGGTCCTTCACCTCTTTGGTTAGGTTCATTCTTAGGTATCTTATTATTTTGGGTGTAATTATAAATGGGATTGATTCTTTAATTTCTCTTTCTGCATTATTGCTGTAGAGAAATGCAACAGATTTCTGTACATTGATTTTGTATCCTGTGACTTTCCTGAATTTGTTTATCAGTTCTAGAAGTTTTTTGGTGGAGTCTTTATGACTTTCTATATATAATATCATGTCATCTGCAAATAGTGAAAATTTTATTTCTTCCTTAAAACTTGGATGCCTTTTATTTCTTTTTATTGTCTGACTGCTATAGCTAGGACTTCCAGACTATTTTGAATAAAAGTGGTGAGAATGAATATACCTGTCTTGTTCATGACTGTAGAGGGAAAGCCCTCTCCCCACCCCACATTGAGGATATTAGCTGTGGATTTTTCACAAATGGCCATTATTATGTTGCAGTGTATTCCCTCTAAACTTATTTTGTTGAAGGTTTTTTTATCATGAATGAATGTTGTACTTTGTCAAATGCTTTTTCTGCATCTATTGAAAAAATCATATCGTTCTTATCCTTTCTTTTATTAATGTGGTGTATCATGTTGATTGATTTTTGAATGTTGAACCACTTTTGCAACCCAGGAATGAATCCCATTTGATTGTGGTGAATGATTTCTTTAATGTATGGTTGGATTTGTTTTGCTAGTATTTTGTTGAGAATTTTTGCTTCCAAGTTCATTAAAGACATTGGTCTGTAGTTCTCTTTTTTAGTGGAGTCTGGTTTTGGTATCAGGGTAATGATGGCCTCATAGAATGAATTTGGAAGTTTTCCTTCCTTTTCTATTTTTTGGAATAGTTTGAGAAGAATAGGTATTAACTCTTTTTTAAATGTTTGGTAGAATCTCCTGTGAAGTTATCTGGCCCTGGACTTCTGTTTTTTGGGGAATTTTTTGATTGCTGATTCTATTTCTTTATTGGTTATTGGTCTGTTCAAGTTTTCTATTTCTCTCGGTTTTCATTTTGGTAGTTTATATGTTTCTAGGCATTTATCTATTTCTTCCAGGTTCTCCAATTTGTTGGCATATAGTTTTGCATTATATTCTCTTGTAATTGTATTTCTGTGGTGTTGGTTGTTATTTTTCCTCTATCATTTGTGATTTTATTTTTTGAGTCCTTTCTCTTTTCTTCTTGATAAGTCTGGTTAGAAATTTATCAATTTTTTCTCACTAAGCTTTGGTTTTAATGGGTCTCAAAATTCTGTGTCAGATTTTTGGTCAAGTTGTTTCCATTAAAAAGTACTGATTTTAAAAATTAATAACTTAAACTGTCACACATACAAGAAAAATTGTTCACAAAACATTCTCCTTTCCTTTTGAATGTTTTACAATGCATTTTATCATTAGCCAGTCTTTTATTATTAAACTGAAATGGCCAATTGAGACAAAGAGTTCTGACAGTGTTCTTCCACTGCTGATTAAGACTGAGGTGGCAGGTGTTGGGGGTAATATTCATTTAGCCTTCTCACCTTTTTGGGCAGACTTAGAGACCTTGCCAGCTCCAACTGCCTTCTTGTCCATGGCTCTGATGACACGCACACAAATTGTCTCTCATGTCATGAACAGCAAAAATGGCTTAGAGGAGGTTAGTCAAAGAAGCTCTCAACACACATAGGTTTGCCAGGAACCATATCAGCAATGGCAGCATCACCAGATTTCAATAACTTGGGGCCATCTTCCAGCTTTTTTCCATAATGATGATCAATCTTCTCCTTCAGCTCAGCAAACTTGCAAGCAATATGAGCTGTGTGACAAGCCAGGACAGGTGCATATCCAGCACTGATTTGGCCTGGATGGTTCAGGATAATCACCTGAGCCATGAATCCAGCTGCTTCAGTTGGTGGGTTACTTTTGCTATCACCAGCCACATTGCTATAATGAACATCTTTGACAGATATGTTATTGACATCAAAGCCCACATTGTCCCCAGGAAAAGCCTCACTCAATGCCTCCTGGTGCATTTGAACAGACTTTGCTTCAGGTGTTAACATTGGAGCAAAGGTAACCACCATGCTGGGTTTAAGAACACGAGTCTCCACTTGGCCCAGAGGGACAGTACCAGTACCACTACTTTTGTAGATGTCCTGGAGGAGCACACACAAAGGTTTATCAGTTAGATGAGCTGGTGGCAGAATGCATTCCAGAGCTTCAAGCAGTGTGGTTCCACTGGCATTGCCATCTTTATAGGTGACTTTCCATCCCTTGAACCAAGGCATATTTGCACTTGACTTCAGCATGTTGTTACCATTCCAACCAGAAATTGGCACAAATGCTACTGTGTCAGGGTTGTAGCCAATTTTCTTAATGTAGGTGCTGATTTCCTTAACGGTTTCTTATATCTCTTCAGGCTGTAGGGTGGCTCAGAGGAATCCATTTGTTAACACCGACAATTAGTTTTTTCACACCCAGTGTGTAAGCCAGAAAGGTATGCTCAAGGCTGCCCATTCTTGGAGATACCTGCTTCAAATTTACCAACACCAGCAGCAACAATCAGCACATAACAGTCAGCCTGAGATGTGCCTGTAATCATGTTTTTGATGAAGTCTCTGTGTCCTGGGGCATCAGTAATGGTCACATACTTGCTAGTCTCAAATTTCCACAGGGAGATATCAATGTTGATTCCATGTTCATGTTCAGCTTTCAGTTTATCCAAGACTCAGGCATACTTGAAGGAGCTTTTTCCCATATCAGCAAATTTTTCAATAGTTTTTAAAATTTTTCAATAGTTCTTTTGTTGATCCTACTACATTTGTAGATCAGATGACCAGTAGTGATAGATTTTCCTGAATCTATGTGTCCAATGATGACGACGTTAAAATGAGTCTTTACCTTTCCCATTTTGGTTTAGGTTTAGCAATGGATTTCAAGACACCTGTGTTCTGGTAGCAAACCTATTGCAAAAAAGAGAGTTTTACCAATTATATTATTTTTTTCAAAGAACTAGCTCCTGGTTTTATTGACATGTTCTGTTTTTTTATTTTCTGTATCATTCATTTCTGCTCTAATCTTTATTATTTCCTTCCTTCTGCTGGCTTTAGGCTTTGTTTGTTGTTCTTTTTCTAGCTTCTTTAGGTATAAAGTTAGGTTGTTTATTTGAGGTTTCTTTTGCTTCTTGAGGTAGGCCTGTATTGCTATATACTTCCCTCTTAGGACTGCTTTTGCTATATCCCAAAGGTTTTGGACTGTTGTGTTTTCATTTTAATTTGTTTCCATGTAGTCTTAAAATTTTCTTCTTTGATTTCCTGGTTGACCCAATCATTGTTTAGTAGCATGTTGTTTAACCTCCATGTATTTGTGGTCCTTCCAAATTTTTTCTTGTGGATGACTTCTAGTGTCAGAGCATTGTGGTCAGAAAAGTGCATGGTATGATTTCAATCTTTTTGTATTTGTTGAGGACTGACTTGTGACCTAATATGGGATCTATTCTGGAGAATTTCCCATGTGCACTTGAAAAGACTGTGTATTACACTGTTTTAGGGTAGAATGTTCTGAATATATCTGTTACATATCCATTTGGTCCAGTGTTTCATTCAAAGCCATTGTTTCCTTGTCTAGTTTTTGTTTAGATGATCCGTCCATTGATGTAAGTGGGATGTTAAAGTCCCCTACTATTATTGTATTATTATCAATCCATTTCTTTATGTTTGTTATTGTTTTACATATTTGGGTGCTCCCATGTCGGGAGCATAAATATTTACAATTGTTATATCTTCTTGTAGGATTGTCCCCTTTATTATGATATAGTGCCCTTCTTTGTCTCTTGTTACAGTCTTTGTTTTAAAGTCTATTTTGTCCAATATATGTATTGCTACTCCAGCTTTCTTTTGACATCCATTTGCATGATAGATTTTTCTCCATCCCCTTACTTACAATTTGCAGGTGTCCTTAGGTCTAAAATGAATCTCTTGTAGGCAGCATATAGATGAGTCTTCAATTTTTTTAATCCATTCTGCCACCCTGTCTTTTGATTGGAGTGGTTAGTCCATTTATATTCAAAGTAATTATTGATGGGTATGTATTTATTGTCATTTTATTTGTTTTGCAGTTGTTTCTAAAGATTTTTCTCTGATCCTTTCTTGTCTTTCTCTCTTCCATGGTTTGCTTAATTTCTTTAATTATATCTTTGGATTTCTTTCTTTTTATTCTTTGCATATTTATTAGTGGTTTTTGATATATGGTTACCATTAGGTTTGTATGTACCCTCTTCTGCATATAGCAGTCTATATTAAGTTGATGGTCATTTAAGTTTGAACTCATTATTTACTCCTCTCTTCTTCACATTTTAAGAATATGTTGTCATATTTTACATCCTTTTATTTTGTAAGTTCCTTGACTGATTTTTTTACAGAAATAATTTTTCCTGCTTTTGTGTTTTCTATATTTATACTGTCACTTTTGGTCTTTCCTTTCCACTCAGAGTTCCCTTTAATATTTCTTGCAGGTTTACTGATCACAAACTCCTTTAGTTTTTGTCTGAGAAGCCATTATTTCTCCTTCTGTTCTGAATGATAGCCTTGCTGGATAGAATATTTTTGCCTGCCAATTCTTCCCATTCTGCACTTTGAATATATCATGCCACTCTCTTCTGGCTTGGAAAGTTTCTGCTGAAAAATCCCCTGCTAGCCTTATGGATTTTCCCTTTTCATGTTACTGTCTTCTTTTGTCTTGTTGCTTTAGAAAATTTTTTCTTATCACTATATTTTACCACTTTAATCACAATATGTCTTTGTGTGGATCTGCTTTTTTGTTGATTTTGATGGAACTTCTCTGTCCTGAATTTGGATATCTGTTCCCTTTCCCAGATTAGGGAACTATTATTTCTTCAAATAAATTTTCTGTCCCCTTTTCTCTCTCTTCTTCTGGGATTCCTATAATACAAATATTATTATGCTTAATGGAGTCACTGAATTCCCTAAGTCTGTTCTCATGTTGCATAATTCTTTTTTCTCTCTTTTGTTCAGGTTGATTACTTTCCATTACTCTGTCTTCTAGGTCATTAATTCTGCTCTTCCAATCTGCTGTTCATTCCATCGAACATGTTTCTCATTTTATTTATTGAGGCTTTTATCTCTTCTATGTTATTCCTTTAATGTGTCACTCATGTCTTCCACTCTTTCCTAAAGTCCAGTGAATATCCTTGTGATCATTACTTTAAATTCTCTGTCAGGCATGCTATTTATAACTATTTCACTTAGATCTCTAGTTGTGGCCTTGTCCTGTTCTTTCATTTGGGATAAATTTGTCTTCTCATTTTTTTTTAAAGTCTTGTGCCTGTTTCTGTGTATTAAGAAATCAGCTACATCTCCCATTCTTGAAGTTAATGGCCTTATGAAGAAGAGGTCTTATAGTGCCCTTCTGTGTAGTGTCCCCTGTTGCCTAGGGCCTGGCACTTCTGGGAGTGTCTCCAATGTGTGCTGTTTGTTCTCTGTTGTTTTGTTCTGGCTGCTTTACCCTTCAGGCCAGTTGCCTGCAGAGGTTCTCTTTGCCTGTTGTGGGCAGTGTTTGGTCCCTGGCATTTTAACTAGGTGGCCTCTGGTCTATTTGTGAACTGATACCTGTTACCACCCTCAGAGACAAAGAGGCTCAGTAAAACTCCTGCATTGAGAGACATGGTGTGAGCAGGGATTTGGGCTGGTCTTCTGGGGGAGGACTGAGGCAAGGGTAACTGGAAGGGCAGTTCTGGAGTCCAGGGGCCAGGGTTTGATGTAAGCAAGTAAGTAGCAAGTGTTTGTACTGTGCTGGTTCCCATAGTTGGCTCTGTGTTTATGCTGAGGTTGGGAAAGGGAAATGCCATAGGCCAGTTCCTTTGTTCCTGGAGGGGGTCTCTCTATGAGGCAGCCTCTCTTGGATGTGCTACGAGTTGAATGAATAACCTACCCACTGTGTGTTTCAGGCACTCTTTAGATCACTGTTTCCTCACTGTAGTCAGGGTTGTTTGCTTAAATCCAAGAGCAGTACAGTGCCCTCTGGGCTCTATCTCAGCCATGCCCATTGACCTTTAAAACTCCAGACTTTATGCCCTGCTAGTTGCAAGAACTCATGGCCCTACTGGCTTTCCAAAACAATTACTATGAGGATTTGTTTTCCCAGTGTGTTCCCCTTTGTGTTAGTGTGTCTCTCACCCTTCTTTGCAACTACAGCTCCCTCCCCACTGCAGCAGTCATGATCCATTTCTCTCCCAAATCACAACTCCACACTTCCTACCTTCTTGGACATGGTCTCTTCCCTACCTTAAATGTGGAGTTTGTTCTGCCAGTCTTCAAATCAATTTCTGGGGTATTTAGGATGACTTGATAGTTATCTAGTTGTGTTCATGGGATGAGATGAGCCTCAGGTCCTATTACTCTGAAGCCATCTTCCAATTCCTGGTTTTTGTTTTGTTTTGTTTTAGCACTTTGAATATATCATGCCAGTCCATTCTGTCCTGCACAGTTGCTGCTGAAAAAAAAAAAAAAAATCTGCTTATTAGCAGGTTTTCTTGTATCTAACAAATTGTATTTCTCTTTCTGCCTTTAAGATTTTCTCCTTGTCTTTAACCTTTGATAATTATGATTTGTGTGTGTCTCTTCAGATTCCTCTTATCTGGGACTCTCTGGGCCTCCTGGATCTGGATGTCTGTTTCTTTCCCCAGGTTAAAGAAGTTTTCAGATAAGTTTTCTGTTCATTTATCTCTCCCTTCTTCTGGGATCCTTATAATGCAAATGCTAATCTGCTTAATGTTGTTCCATAAATCCCTTAGTCTATGTTCACTTATTTTCATTCCTTTTTTTTTTCTATTTGCTGCTCTGATTGGGTGAGTCTCTCTGTCCTGTTTATAAGTTCATTGATCCTTACTTCTGTTTCATCTAGTCTGCTGTTGAACCCCTTTAGTGTATTTTTCATTTCAGTTATTGTATTCTTTTGTTCTGTGGCTTCTGTTTATAACTTCCTAATATTTTCTATCTCTCTGTTGAAGTTTTCACTGTGTTCATCCATTCTTCTCTCCAGTTTGGTGAGCATCTATATCATCATTACTTTGAACTCTATCAGGTAAACTGATTATCTCAATGTCATTAAGGTTTTTATCTGAGATTTTATCATGTTCTTTCATTTAGAACTATTCATCTTGGTTGACATTTGTGTTTGTTTCTATATATTAGATGAAACAGTCACCTCTCTCAGTCTGAAAGGGTTGGCCTTCTGTAGGAGATGAAACTTATCATTAAACCATGCTCCAGCTCTTGGTTGTCTCTCAAACTTTTGTGACTGTCCAAGCAGCTTATTTTATTTTCAATAGCTCCTAGTAATTGAGGGTATGCCAAGATCTGTCAGTGTCCCAAAAAGGAGGAACTCAGTCTGCTCCTGGATTCAAGGTGATTGGAAGTGAGACCCTAAGGCTATAGCTTTAAAAAATATAATATATACAGTCCTGTGGGATCTTAGGTTTTAGCCCCACTGGCCTCCAAGGCCGAGTGACCTGGAGTTGTCCCCTGGGCAACAGTCACAAAAATTGGGACTCTAGACAAGTTTATAAGCTCCTTTCTGGGAAATGCCTGTGAGGCAGAAAGAGAGCACAAAGTTGGCATCCCTCAGCCTATATTCACTAAAACACTTCTGTAGCCTCTACATGTGTGCTCAACCTGAAGACTGCCCCTAAGACCAAAGCTCCAGGACTAACAAGTAGGCTTATTCTGGGGGTGGGGAAGGGAAATTATGAAAGTCTGGGAGTGTGTTTTACTATGCTATTTGTGCAGTGCCCTGGGGGTGGCAGCCTGTCAAGAGCTGTCTCTTTGGTTGTTATAATCCAGAGGACCCAAGAATGCTAGCCGCTCTGGCCACCAGCTCCAGGGCAACACGGAGTATCCTTTGGTGGCAGCTGCAAACACAAGGCACCAAACATAAAAACTAGGATAAGCATGAAGACAGTGCTCACCATCTGAAGTCTCAAAAAGATTTACATTCAGCCCTTAGATGTGTGTTAAGTTAGAAACCTGCCCTTCAGGCTGCAGCTGTAATGATAAACCAATAGACCTCTTTCCTGAAATATTGAACTCCTAGGTCTGTGCTTTTTGTGGTGCCCTGGGGGTACCTGTTTAAAAACTTTTTCTCCATTGGTTATAGTTTTGTGGGATCCACAAGCATAATCCTGACTGGCCATCAGAGCCAAATGATGTAGAGGCATCCCCTGGGAGCAGATGCAAAAATAAGAGCAAGAAAAAAGTATATAAACTCCTTTCTGTATGATACTCATGAGCTGGATGGAGTAAGGCAGAGGGAAAGCACCAAATTGAATTTATCAGCCTCCATTCCCTGACAGCTCCTCTGTAGGCCCCTGTGTGTTAAACCAGAAGACTTCCCCTGAAGCCAAAGCTCCTGGATAAGTAAATAGACCTTTTTCTCAGGAAGACTGGAAGTGTGTTTCAGTCTACTTTCTGTGTAGTGCCCTGGGAGTGGTAGTCTGCTCAAAACTGTCTCTCTCATTGTTACAGTTTTATGAGACTCAGGAATGAAAGCCCCCTGGCCTTCAGAGCCAGGCAATCAAAGAGCACCCCCTGGATGGCAGTTGCAAAATCCTGATCACCAGACATAAAAATCATGCACCAGACATGTGTAGAAGCTCTCCTCGGGGATATTCTAGCACTCTGGGGTGCAACAGATGCTCATCCCCCACTTTTTCAATCCTAAGAACATTTTGCTCTATTAACAGTCTCTAAAACTCCCTGTAGGTCAGGTCTCCATGGCTACCTCTCCATTTATCATGGTAATTATAGGGCTCCTGGTTTCTAGCCTCTATTACTTTGGGACCCTATCCTTTGTATGATGTTATGGAGTCCAGTTTGGTGACCCAGTGTGCAGAGGAGGGCTATCGCCGACCTTTTTAGTGCTTCATGCCCTTCTCACCAGTGCCTTCCCATGCCCTTGGTGCATGGTGTATCCTCTGGGCCCTCTCATGGAAAGTAGTCATTTTGTAGCCCTTCTGTCTTTCACCATGTGCCTATTCCCACATATTCAATTTTCTGTCTCTGTTCCTTCCTCTACGTCTACCTACTTTGCTGAGATTTGGCCACCATTAGTCTTCTAAAAGCCACCTCAGTAGTGAGTTGGCTCCATTCTAGTTGTCCTGACAGCTAGAAGAAGAGCGTGCCTATTGCCTTGTGTGGGGGGGTGGGGGCCTTCTGGGCTCTTACTAGGAAAGGGGAGTGACCTCTGTAATCCCATAAAACCAATGGGATCTGTACAATCAGCATCCTCAGGATCTCCACCAAGATGTCCCTATCATAATTTTCAGGATTCCGGGTTTTCTCTACCAAGGTCCTGACGTGTATATCTCAGACCTGTCTTGACTGGACATTCACACTTCTCCAGAGCTCTGAAACTCTCCAAGAACCCACTGTGCTATTGCATCTGCCTGCTTACCACAGGTGATGAGGATCTCTTTGGAACCCCTTACTGAAGCTGTCTGGCTCTCATGCTTTGTCATTAACTACAGGTAAATAAATCTCACTCTCTCCTTTTTTTTCCTTCAGGACACAAGTTCAACTTAGCAATAACCAACCAACTCCATTGCCTTTGTGAGCACTGCTCCCTCATGTTTTTCAAATGCTTGTATCATTGCACCTAGCTCAGCAATATTCCCCACTGGGTCATATTCAAAGGCCATCTCCAGTGACATCTTTAGCAATTGAGCTTCCATCTTGCATCAGGGCTTATATGTGACCTAACCAACCAGGATTGTGTCCTCTTTACCTCCTAGCCAGTGTGAGATCCAATCACAAGCCCTCATTTTGCTGCCTCTTTTCTTAAACCACTGTTGGGACCCCTTGTGCTAGTCTGAGTGTATACTGTAAGGATTTTGTTAGGAGAAATGCCTGTGTGAAAGAAAATGGCCAAAACATTCATCCCACCATGCATGTGTAATAACCTGCAAAGGGGAGAGAGAGCAAAGTTTGAGTAGAAGCATTCTAGACTACTGTGCCATCTAAGGAGGGCTCCATAAAGCTACTGATAAAAGCCAGCCCTCAGTGGAGCTCCTGTCTCTTCAGGATTACTCAGCCACTAGCTGAAGGCCACCTGCGGGGAGCGTGGGCTTGGACCAAATGAAGGGACAAGTGTCTGTGCCCAGCAACTAGGGTGTCTGGTCAATTGTGCTCTGTAGTTAGAGGTCTATGGGTGCAGCCCCCTCCACTGCAGCAGTTCTAACAGTGGGAACCATGCCTCTTCCTTCCAGGTCTCTTTCCATGCACCCTAGAGCCCATTACAGGTGACAGCTTTGCTATTGTGACTATAATGAGGAAGTCACTATGAGTACAAGGACATGAGAATTAATGCCCTGTTTAGAGATTTTAAACTTTCTTTCAGTGGCCAAAGGGAGAAGCCAGATGTCATGGTTCAAGAGTCTGTGCAACCAGGACTCCACAGCAGGCACATCTCTCCCCTGGAAGCCCTCATGCTACCCAGAGCAGATTGTCCTGAGAGTTGCCTTCTGACATCCAGCAACCATGGGGGTTTTAGAACTTTAAGGAATATTCCTTCTCTATTATGACACAACTGTGAATAAGTTACATTGCCAAGTTAGCTAAATTAAACTCAGGGGCCCAGTCAGGAACCTCACTATGGAAGGGTGTTTATTCAATTTGCTTTCTGCAGGGGCTAAAGACAAAGCTGATGACTTTATGAGACATTGTGGTTTTGTTCTGGGGTAACAAACACCAACGAAAAAAGCAGGAAGTTTTTACTTTAAGATGTTCTAAATGAACTATTTAATATACTAACTATAATGAGTTGATCCCCTGCTGACTTGCATTTGAGAATATAAATGCATAATAAACTAAGCTACTTGTAACCATTTGAAAGTGCACACTCCCAAAAACAACCTTGAATTTGCATGTTTTATTGTCTTTTTAATATAAACTTTTCCAAGGGGCAATCATTGTCTTTAACACAAATACATACTATAGCTCTTCCCCGACAAAAGATATTTCTGAGAGTGCTTTTGACTAAATTATGAAATCAACTCCATTATCATTTAAATTACCATGTTATTTGAGTTGATTTTGCCTCTCCTGGCTTTAGATTTTTTTAGAATTCATTTCTCTTTTGATTTTATTTTTAATAAGTTCATTGCATTTTCCCAAAACTAACCGTGCTATATAGAAAACATGCTTTAGACTAAGAAAAAAATAAAAATATTTTCAATCCTAAAAAAGAAAAAGTTTATAATAATAACAGAATACCTTGTGATCATTGATTATGAATATTAAGCATGTATTAAGAATCTTCAGGTAACACTGAAGTTCTCAGAGTATACAGATAATTAAACTTCATCTGTTTCATTAGATTTCACTTATTGTTTAAACAATAACTAAGACGTCACCTGGAAACCTTTCTTTTATAACCTACCAACAAATAAAAAAAGTGAACTGTCCCTCCAATCAAAAAAGTCCTAATTGGTAGCATTTCTGTGCTGATTTCTGTGATGTGAATGTCCCACCTTGGCTGATTCCAAGCTCCCAGGGTGATACAGGGATGTGAAATGGAAGGAGGTGAGCAGCATCTGTCTCATGAGTAGGTACAGGCCAGCTCTAGGATAACACTTCGGCCAAACCTGTTTTTTTTTTTTTAAGATTTTATTTATTTGACAGAGAGAGACATAACGAGAGAGGGAACACAAGCAGGGGGAGTGGGAGAGGGAGAAACAGGCTTCCCGCGGAGCAGGAAGCCCCATGCGGGGCTCGATCCCAGGACCCCAGGATCAAGACCTGAGCCGAAGGCAGACACCTAACGACTGAGCCACCCAGAAAGCCCCAGCCAAACCTGTTTTTAACCAGCCCTTTGCTTTGATTGATTCTGTTTAGTATCCATGTACTGCATTCTCTACCTTTTAGATGAACAAAAAACACAAGCCTACTAGCACAGACACAATGCAAATGCACTACACCCTTTAAGTACTCAAATACTAACACTAATGTTTGGATAGGGTTATTGTTACCAAGTGTCTCCACATATATTTCCCCCTGTTTGGTCATTACTACTGTCCTATGAAGTCAGTATCATTTTTTCCTTTTTAGGTTTGGAAGCTGATGCTCAGAAGTGTTCAGTGACTCACCCCGGCAGCCCTGCTGCCGAATTGGGGCAGAGCAGTCTCATCTCACTCCATTCTGTCCACTCCTCTTCCCACTGAGCCTCTCCTGATTTTCCTAGTGACAGGCTGGGGATCATGACCAGGGTAAGATTGGAACTTTGACTTCGATTTTTTTTTTGGATAAACTGGTAAACTTCTTAGAATACATTGTTTTTAACTCCATTTTGTGGATGATAAAGGGATGCAGTGGTTCTTTGTGAGAAAGGGCAAGCACAAGACACACCTGAGGTAGAGAAGGCAGTCAGTGGGAAAGCACAATAAGGCTTCATGGCTGGAGCTGAGCCCCTACCATCTCTTCCTCACTGGGCCCAGCACCACCAGATGAGGCAAGGATAGGACACTTCCTCTTTAGAACACCTGTCCAAGTATGGACAAAACACCAAGGCCCTTTTCTTTGTTCCTCTTTGCACAGCTGAGAAAGCTTGGGATTTTCAAAAGAAATTTACTAAAACATCACCGGAAAACAAACAATGAATGAACAAAGGCAAAAACCATAAGGGCAAAAATAGCCTTCGAAGTTTTGAAATGGAGACCCACAAAAGCTCATCCTCTCACCAAGCATGCAAGCTTGTTTAGCAACACACCCTGTCTGACAGGCAGAGCCCTTTCCTTGTGATCCCTGTACCTCTTTCCCCTGCTGCTTTGTCACAGGAGAGTCCAGCTACCTCCTGAGAGAGAAAGGGTACAAGATGAATGGGTTGATGCTGCAGCTGGCAAATGCAGCCCTCCTCTCCAGAGGTTACCAGATGCAAAGGGAGAAAGTGCTGGATCACTTCTGTATAGCACAATGGGTGGGTACCTGAGCTTGGGAGCTAGGAGAACATAGGATAATGCCCAGGCAAAGTGAGGAACTTGGATGAGACCCTCCGTCCCTGGCCAGTAAGGTGGAAATAACTATTTCTTAACTCTTACTGGGGGGTGTGAGGACAGAAGGAAATGACACAGTTGATGAACTGAACATAACACTGGACTTGTAATAAACCCTCAGGATGGACCACATCACCAATAGCAGCTGATTTGAGCCTGACATTTCCAGGGGAATCCTACCCTAGTTCTTTATCACGGCAAATGACAGCAGCATATCCATGTATATGAATAGGCCTTGCATTGGCACAAGTTCATGAATTCTATGTCTGTAGGCTAAAGATACTGGCCACAGGTTCTGTTCTGTCAGTAGTCAGTCAACCCTCCCACAGCACATGTGAGTGAGTCCTAGGTCCTGGGTTTCATGATTGCCTAAGGGAACATGAGGAAGGAAAAAGGAGAGAAGATAGGCCAAGAAGGCAAGAGAAAGGAAGAGCAAACCATTCAAGACAACAGTACTGAGTTCCAGGCTTTGGGAATGTGCTACCTAATGCTAAAAGCTTGAAGAAATAGAGAAATTGTGCATATGGAATTTGCTTTGGGAATCTTAAGAATCAAAAACCAAGAAAGGTCAAAAATGTGCAGCATCTTTTGGAGAGGGCCTATATCACCTAGGACTTCCTTTAATGTTACTGAAACTTTCCATTTCTTGATTTTGCTTTGTCCCTTATGCCTTGCCTGTAGATAAGGAAAAGGGAGTGTTACATGGAATAGAGCACTGGTTTTTATACTTTTTTTGAAAAATAGAATCCATTTTTTTCCCCAAATTATGTTTTATACCCTAGACTATAAATGCCAAGAGGGCAGGAGCAATGTCTGCCTTGATTATTGTTGAAATTGCAGGCTTAGAACAAAGCCTAGCAGATACTCAAAATATGTTGGAGAATCTAAATCATAAAGCTAAAAAAATTGCTAATTTAGAACTTCCAACTCAAGATTAGAAATAAAGAGGTTAACTCTCTTCTCATCTCTGGAAGTCACAAAAATAAACAGTGAACAAAAAAAATGAAAATGAAGTAGAAAACTCCATCTCTCCATCTTTAACTAAATTAGGAAGAAATTCAGGAATATGAAGAATTCCATCCAGATAAAGTGACATTTTGATCAGCTGAGAATATTATGGTTGCCTCCATACCTTGTACCCATTCTCTCTTCCCTAGACTCCGGTCTCCTGGCCATGTGGTTTTAGTGGAATTGAACTTTCCCCAGCCCAAGCAGTGGACTCATTAGCTTGAAACAGTCTCAAACCCCTGGACTGAGATTATTGTTCAAGACTGGGGACAAGACCCAAGTTAGATCCATAAAGACCTATTAGACTCCTCTCTAATATTTTGGTTGACTGGAGAAGCGGTTCCTTTCTTTTTCCTCCTGGAAGTAAGTGAGAATTATATTGGCCCATTTATTCAGTCAGCCTCTTTAGACCACCAAAAAAGGCCTGCTTGAGAACTCCAAGGATGTGAAGCCAAGAGATAATGATTCCATGGTCACATTGCTTGAGGCCTGGATAAATCTCACTTGAAGCCAGATATGCCCTTGGGATCATCAGCTGTGGGACACAATCGACTTTGTTTATATTTAGGGCTCTTTTAATTGGGTTTTCTACAGCTTGCAAATGCATCTGAAGTGGAACTATCTCAAAGCTGATACACAGCTTTCAAGATTTTTAGATTGCTTTGAAAGTAAGTGGACCTTGAGGAATCCAATGAACCTGAATTTGAAAATCAAAGGGTGACAGTGTGGATATGTGAGAGGAGTAGAAGGAAACATACAATTTCCATCCCGAAGAGTAGTAGGAGGTGGAAGTCAACACTGGAAATTCTTATTTATTTCTACGAACTGGGCTTCTTAACCTGGAGAAATAGGTGGAAGTAAGAAATTGTTAATCCGAGTCATGTGAGCAGAAAGAAATCAATGTTAAGTTATTATCAATATGAGCTATGAGGCATCTCTGGGAATCACTGCCCAGCTGCTGCTTAGGAGATTATTTCACTTCAATAAAGTTAAGCTTCCAAATATAAGAAAAGAACTATATCCCCTGACTGGTAGATTTTGTGGTAAAAGTATTTAGTGACGATAGAACTGATTGGAAGCTATTGACTGTACCAGCCAACCCTCTCTGCCCTCTCCATCTTGTTTTTGAACAAATGGTAGGTACAGATAAAACCCCCAATAAAAATATGGGTAATAAGCAGAAAGGATATGAAATGGACCATGTGCATAAACATCACAAAATTTTAAGTAGAAGTAAAGGAAAATTACAAGCAAAGAGCAAAGAAGAATATACTTAAAAAGAAAACTCATTGAAGGTAATAAAAGAAACTTACTAAAATATTTCTCTACACTCTCAAATTGAAAAGTGAATAGATTCTTTTGGGAGTTAGTTGGGAAATACCTTAATTTTTTAAGTAAACTCTAAGCCCAATGTGGGGCTCAAATTCACAACCCCAAGATCTAGAGTCTCACGCTTTACTGACTGAGGCAGCCAGGCACTCCCTGTTGGGAAATACTTTAGAAAAGAGATTCAGGAGATATACAATGAGATTGCAGAACTCAGAAAGGCAATCAATGATAACAATATACTCTTACAGGGAAAAAATTGGTAGTTTAAAAAAAATTAGAATATATATTACTGAACAGAGCCAGTAATATGAGAAAATCACCCAGCAAAGTTAAATAAAAAGAGATCACAAATAAACATAAAGTGAAAAATATCTAAAAAAAGATAGAAAATAACTAAATTAATAATAGTTGGTGTTCCTGAAGAAGTGAAGAAAATAAACAAAAAAGTAAAAGTACTCAAATATAATAGAATGAAACATTTCTAAAATAAAAACAAGACCTGAAACTGCAGGCACACTTTGTACCATGAAAAAAATCGATACAGAATTATTAACACTGAGTCATACCTTGATAAAGTTGTTGAGCTTTAAGGATAATGAGCAAATGCGTAGACATCAAGACAAAAAGCAAGTCACTTCTAAAGGTGAGCCTTAAACTTCTCTAGAGGAACACACAATGCTTTAAGATAAAGTAAAAAATGCTCTAGAATTCTGAAGCAGGAAAAATGTGACCTAAAAATTTCCTACCCAGTCAAACTGTTAATTCATTATCTAAAAACTTAGGCATATAATAACAGTGAAGGATTTTTGGAACATTACTTGACAGTTGTATTTATTCTACCAAGAGGTGAATCAAAAAACTGAAGGAGAAGAATTAAGTGAGGGAGACAAACCATATGAGACTCTTGACTCTGGGAAACAAACTGAGGGTTGCAGAAAGGGAGGTGGGTTGGGGAATGGGGTAACTTGGTGATGGGCATTAAGGAGGGCACGTGATGTGATAAGCACTGGGTGTTATACACAACTGATGAATCATTGGACATTACACCAAAAACTAATGATGTACTGTATGTTGGTTAATTGAATTTAAATAAAAAAATAAAGAACTAAGGAACACAGGAGGATCAAAGTGAAGGAACATATTGTTGGACATTACATATAAGTATAGGGATAATTATATCTATTTAATAGGATCAAATCAACTCTGACAAATTTTTAAAAACTTTAATTTTTTAGAGTAGTTTTAGGTTTACAATAAAATTACGAGAAAGATACAGAGACTTTGCAGATATCTCCTGCCCCACATGTGCACAGCCTCCCCCATTATCAGCATCACTAACCAAAACAGTACATTTTTACTAAGGATGAGCCTACATTGACACACCCTAATCACCCCAAATCCATAGTTTACCTAAAGGTTTACCCTTGATGTTGTACATTCAATGTGCTTAGACATGTATCCACCATTATAATATCATATAGAGTATTTTCACTGCCCTGAAAATTCTTTATGCTTTGCCTGTTCTTTCCCACCCTCCCACCCCCTGAGAACCACTGTTCTTTTTACTGTCTCTATAGTTTTGCCTTTTCCAGAATGTCATATTGTTGGTGGAATCATATAGTATGTAGCATTCTCAGATTGTCTCCTTTCACTTAGTAGTATGCATTTAAGTTTCCTTTATGTCTTTCATGGCTTGGTAACTCATTTCATTTCAGTGCTGAATAATATTCCACTCTCTGCATGTGCCAGTTTAATTATCCATTCACCTCCTGAAGGCCATTTTGGTTGCTACTAAGTTGGCAATTATGAATAAAGCTGCTACAAATATCTGTGTGAATTTTTTTGTGTAAACATAAATTTTCAAATCCTTTGGGTAAATACCAGATAGTGTGATTGCTGGATTGTAAAGAAGGGTAGTTTTATAAGAAACCACTAAACTGTCTTCCAAAGTGGCTGTACCATTTCACATTCCCATCAGCAAAGAATGAGAGTTCTTGTTGCTCCATGTCCTCACTAGTATCTGGTTTTGTCAAGTGTCCCATATTTTGGACATTCTGATAAGTGTGTAGTGATATCTCATTGTTTTAATTAACTCTGTCAATGTTTAAAATGTAACAGCAAGTTTGGTGATAAGTTATCAAGAAATGAGAAATAATAAGGTCAAAAACTGACTGAGAGAATTATAGTTACATAAGAGAATATAAATACTGTGATACTTCATAGGATAAAAGTAATTATAATGTAACTTAAATATCTAGACATACAGAGTGAAAAGAAAGTCAGGAGAAAATTTAAGTGCTCTCATGTCCTCATATATTATATCAGAGAAATATATGTATATATCAGAGAAATATATATTGAAAATTATATTTAATTAATACAACTTTATTATAAAATCCAAAGTTAAAAAGTACTTAAACGGCAAATGAATGATAATGAGGATTCTTTTGGTGACCATAGAATTTGAAATCAGGGCATATGAATTTTTTATAGTCCCAGTTTTTATCTTATTTCTGTATTTATTTTGGTTACACAGACTTGAAAAACTTGTGATACATACAGATAATTTGTTGTAATTGATTTTTTTAAACTTAACAGCCAGTCGGTAGCTTAAACAACAGACATTTATTTTCTCATAGTTCTATAAATGAGAAATCTAAGATCAAGGTGCCAGCATGGTTGGTGTCTGGTGAGATTTCTCTTCTTGGCTTGTAGATGGCCATCTTCTTGCTGTGTGCTCATGTGGTCTTTTCTCTGTACCAGTGGGAAGATAGAGAGTTCTCTGGTCTCTCTCATTTTCTTATGAGGACACCGGTTCTATAGGATTAGGGCCCACCCTTGTGACCACATTTAGCCTTAATTATCTCCTATTTCTAAAGACAGTCACATCGTGGGTTAGGACATCTGAATTTCAACATGTGAATTTTGAGGGAACACAATTTAGTCCATAGTAATTAGTAATAGTTTAATATGTTCCATAATATCTTTTTCAGAAATCTCAAATACTTCAGATTTACCTCTGTCAAATTTACTCCAAGTTTAAAATTTATTTTATGTTGTACATTAACTCAAAATAGAAGAATTCACACAACAGGTAATTAATTATAAATGTATACTGAATAATGTCAGTGTATTAATTAGATGAGAAAAATACAAAGGTCTTATAGCCAAGTTATATAATATTTTAGCTAATGGAGATTCCTTATCATTTAAAAGTAGTGATTTATTGTGTATTGAAATATTTGGTTTAGAATCTTGCTTTTTGACAACCAACAAACCTGGTTCATTTCTCATGAAATTAAATCCTGAAGATAACTATCTATCTCATGTTATATAACTGAAAATTTTATAATAGAAAACTGAACCTAATTGGTATTAGAAAAAGAAATATATTAGATGCATAAAAATTGGATGAGAATAGGTAAAGTTAATCTTATTTGCAGATCATATACATGGGTAAAAAAAACTAAGTGTACTGTTGGTGGGAATAAGAAATAGTACAGCTTCTATAACAAATGGTATGGTGATTCCTTAAAAAATTAAACTATCATTATTATATTATCCTGCAATTTCACTTCTGGGCATATACTAAAAGATTTGAAAGTGGGAACTCACACAGATATTTGCACACTCATATTCATAGCAGCATTATTCACAATAGTCAAAAGGTGGAAGCAACCCAAGTGTCAAATGATGAATGAATGGATAAACAAAATGTGGTAATTCCACATGATAAAATATTATTTGACCTTAAAAAGGAATAAATTCTGGTACGTACTACAACATGGATGAATGTTAAGGACATTGTGCTTAGTGAAATAAGCCAGACACAAAAGGGCACATACTGCATGATTCTATTTATATGAGGTTACTAGTGTAGTTAAATTCCTAGACTCAGAAAGTAGAATTGTGGTTTCCAGGGTCTGGGAGAAGAGAGTAATGGAAAGTTATTGATTGGTAAATTGATTGGTACAGATTTTCAGTTTAGGAAGATGAAGAATTCTAGAGATGGATCATGATGATATTTGCACAACTCTGTGAATGTCATTAAACTGTACACTTAAAAATGGTTAAAATGGTAAATTTTATGTGATGTATATTTTATTACAATTGAAAAAAAGAAAAGTAAGAAACTGTTACCAACACCCTTTCCCACTCCCCAAAATTCAGAATGATGGTTTAGTATACAATTAATATGTAAAAGTCAATAGCCTTCATATACACAAAAACACACAAACAAAAACAAAATAAAACACCCCAAACCAAAAAACAACAGTTAGAAATGATAAAGGCCCTATTTTTAAAATTTTGTTTTGTTGTGGCTTAATATGAATAACATAAAATTTACCATTTTAATCATTTTTAAATGTGTAATTCAGTGACATAAAGTATATTCACAATGTGTGCAAACATCACCATTATCCTTCTACAGAACTTTTTCATCATCCCAAACAGAAACTCTGTACCTATTCATCAATAATTACCCCATTCCACCCTTCTCCTATTCCTTGGTAACCTCTGTTCTACTTTATGTATCTATGAATTTGCCTAGCCTGGGTACCCATATAAGTGGAATCATAGGAAAACTTGTCCTTTTTGTCTGGTTTATTTCATGCATTTTCAGAGTTCATTCATTTTATAGCATGCATCAGATTTTTCTTCCTTTTTAAACTGAATAATATTCTATTCTACATACGCATATTTTGTTTATCCATTCATCTGCTGATAGATATTTGGGTTTTTCTACTTTTTGGATATTGTGAATAAACTGCTATGAACATTGCTGTACAATTGTCTCAGTCCGTTTCCAATTCTTTTAAGAGTTGAATTGCTGGATCATATGGTAATTCTATTTTTAATTTTTTGAGGAGCCATCAAACTTTTATCCACAGTAGCTGTACCATTTAATATCCCCATCAACAATGTACAAAAGTTGCAATTTCTTCATAATTTTGCCAACTTGTAAATTTGGGTTTTTTTGTTTTGTTTTGTTTTGATAATAACTATCCCAGTGGGTGTGAAATAGTATCCCATTGTTGTTTTGATTTATATTCCCCTAATGATTAGTGATATTGAGCATCATTTCATGTGCTTATTAGCCATTTGTGAATCTTTAGAGAAATGTCTATGTAAGTCCTTGCTTATTTTCTAATTGAGTTTTTTGTTTTTTTTGTTTTTATTGAGTTGTAGGAGTCCTTCACATATTCTGGATAGTAATCCCTTATCAGATACATTACTTACAAATATTTTCTTCCATTCCGTTTATTGTCTTTTCACTCTCTTGATAATAAATATCCTGTGATGTGCACTTTTTGATTTGATTAAAGTGCAATTTATCTATTTTTTTCTTTGTTGCTTGTTGTTTTGGTGTCACATCCAAAAAATCATTGTCAAATCCAGTATCATAAAGATTTCCCCTGTTTTATTCTATAATTTTTATAGTTTTAGCTTTAGTTTAAATTTGGTCTTTGATCCTTTATGACTTAGTTTTTATATATGGCACAAGGTAAGAGTCAATTTCATTCTTTTGCATGTGAACATCCAGTTTTTCCACACTATCTGTTGAAAAAAACTGTCCTTTCCCTCAATGAATGGTCTTGGCATGCTTGCTGAAAATCAATTGATCATAATTTATTTCTGGGCTCTCTATTCTAATCCATGGGTATATATGTATATTTTTGTGCCAGAACAATACTGTTTTGACTATGGTCACTTTTTAGTAAGTTTTGAAATCAGGGAGTGTGAGTTTCCAACTTTGTTCTTCTTTTTCAAGATTATTTTGGCTATTCAGGGGCCACGGAAATTTTCCATATGAATTTTAGAAGGGAATTAATTCTATTTCTGCAAAAATGTCATTGGGATTTTGATAAGGATTGCATTGAATGTTTGGTAGAATTTACCAGTGATGCCATCAGATCAGGTCTTTTCTTTCTTGGGAAATTTTTGATTACTGGTTCAATCTCCTTAATAATCATAAAGAAGATCTTATTTTTAAAGGACCAAAAAATGTATAAATTGCCTCAAATAAACTTTGCAAGAACGGCATGAGAGCTATATTAAAATAATTGTAAAACTTACTGGTGTCTATCTCTGAGATTTGAAAAATATTGTCAACTATGTTCTTGAATAAGAAGACTCAATGTTATTTTTAAAAACTGACAATATTTCTAAATCTATAAATGTAATGTAATCCCAATAAAATAGAAAAAATATTTTTGAGTGAAAGTGTAGAGAAATCATGATAGGGGATTTTAAAATTCATATGGAAAATTAAATATGCTATTCCCAGAGAAATTCTGACAAAAAAAGGAGTAATGAGATGAGATTACCCTATAAACTTGAAAAAAATATTATCTATAAGCTATGAAAAATCAAATCTATAAGCTATGGAAACACAAACATAATTAAAACAGTGAGGTACTTATATACTAATAGGCTCATGAATTAATGTCCAGGATGATATAACATCAAGGAATATATTCATGTAACCTCTAGAACAATGTAATACTCAGCAAATATATATTGTTTTTAAAATGGTATAGCCAACTAGAAAATAATATGAACTTGGATTTAAACCAGGTAGCAGGACAAATTCCAGATGGATCAAATATTTGAAATGAAAAACAAGAAACTTTTAAAAATAGAAGAAGCCATAGGAGAATTTGTTTTATTCTTATAACTTTTAGAAGCTCTTTCTAAAATAAATAAAATCCTGAAGCCAGAAAAATAAGATTGATAAATTCAAGTACATAAACAATTTCCGCATGGCAAAAATCCATCAGAATAAGAGCTAAATGTAAGATATAAAATGATAAAATACATTTGCAACTTTTAACATAGGCAAAAGATTAATTCCCCTGATTTATATATATATAAACCAAATCAGTAAGAAAAAAGATCAATAACTCAATAGAAAAATAAGCCAAATATATAAGCAAACAATGGAAAAGGAACTACAAAACTACAAATTATTTTTAATATATTGAAGATGCTCAATCTCACTTATTATTAGAAAAATGCAAATTAAAATTACACTAAGATGCCATTTTTCACCTATCAGATTGGCAAATGTCTAAAAGCTTGATAAATTTCCCTGTCAGTGTGGGTGTGGGAAACATGTCTGCTAACACATTGCAAGTGGGAGTGTAGACTGGTACTTCTCAATGGTGAGTACCTACCTTTTGACCTAGCAACTCCATTTCTGAGAATTTACCTTATAGAAATACTTGTACCTGTGCTACTTGTTGTTTGTACAAGGTTATTACTCATTGCATCATTGTTCTTACAGCAAACACTTGGAGACAACCTAAATATACAATGTAAGAGTGACTAAATAAATGATGGTACAGTCATACAGTGGAATGCTATGTAGCTGAAATAAACAGTGAGAAAGCCTTGTATGTACAGATAAGGAATGCCCCAAATCTATTGTAAGGTTTTTTTTTTTTTAAAGAGAATGACTTAAAAGTATGAGTATTATTTGTTTCTTTTTAAAGGGAAGACAATATGCATAAAGTATCTCTGAAGACATAGGCAAAAGCCTGATAACATTGATTTCCTTCACAGAAGGAAACTTGATGATTGCAACAAGGAGAGTTTTTTCACTGAATTCACTTTTGTATCAATTTTATTGTCATAATTTTTATTTATTTTTTAAAACAATTTCCTATTTCAAAGTTAGTAAATAAAATGTATGAAGTAAAGCAAAATAATATTCCTTCATTAAATTGGCAAATTTTGGGAAACTGTGGCTATCTCTAAGCTTGGATTTGCCCATCAGCATGCTGTGACAATGTTCGTATGTTTTTTTGCATCATTGATTTAGCTGTCATGCCATGTTATAAATGTATGTGGTTTATTGGATGCATGAAAAATTCTAACTAATACATGAAACATTATAATACATGAAAACTAGTACATGAAGGCTAATACATGAAAAATTCTCCCCCATTGTTTTTTTTTTTACAAAATAATTAAAATTCCTTTTATTTATTACATGAGAGTATTATATGAAAATTAAAAGTTTATTTTCTGAGTCTTTACTATTTTGAAGACTAATTGAAAGTTTGCCAAATCTGTAGTCTTATCCAATTGAACCATAAAGATTTTACATAATTTCATCATCCAAATGAGTCGAGAATATCAAACTTTTTTCCTATAGCTTGCATTATCATGTTTTCAAATGACACATTGGGACACTTTAAGGAGTTATGGAATTTGTTGGGTCATAGGTAGCTTTTTAAGAACATGAAATACAATAAAACATAATAGAATGGAAAATATCAGAGTGAATCACATGTAATAAAAATACATGTTCTGGGTTGTGACGAAAATTGTATTTCTTACATACCAGGTACTAAGGGTTCTGGTGCTAGGGACATAATGACAAACAAGACTGTTCCAGCCCTTATAAACTTTACAGTCTATTGGAAAGAGTCAGGCAAGAAAGAAGCAAGCAAACAAACCAGTGCAGGTTACAAACAGTGCCAACAAGGAATTACCAGTATGCTGGAAGGAAGAATACCAGGGATGGTAATGTCTTAAATAGAGCATCCACGGAAGGTCTCTGAGGAGGCTGATGTTCAAGTTGCTGCTGAAGGATGAAAAGAAGCCAGTCATCTGATGGTCCAGAGAAGAGCTCCAGGCACAGGGAATGGCAAGCATGGACCCCAAGCCGAGAAAGAATGAGGTGTGTTCTGGGGATAGAAGCATGAGATAAGACTAAGCAGAGAAATAGGAGTCAGACCATGCCAGGTCTCCCAGGCCAGGAGAAAGCAAATATGGATTTTGTTCCAAGTACAGTGTGAGGCTACTAAAGGACTTTTATCAGGGCAGTTACATGTTAGTGCTTGAGTTTTAAAATAGCATCCTGGTTTCTCAGTGTAGGATGAATTAAAAATAAGGCAAGGGTGGCTTTGTCTAAAGTGAGGAGTGAATGAATTTGCCCTTGATTTGGAGTTAGAACTGATATATCATCAATGTAGAGTTACACAGAAAGGAAATGTCAACAAAAATGACCAGCCTCATGGCTTTAATAGCTGGGTGTATGACAATACCATTAGTTGCATTTTTATGGCTATCTGCTCATCTAACAGACTTAATACAATGTCAATGGCATGACATCTGATTAGCTTTGGCCTCATGGATATGCTTTCCTTCATATGTAATATGGAAAGTTAACTTTGAATGACATTCTAAATGTATGTTCACTGTTGGATCTAAATTTTATGTATATGTACATTTTTTATAACTTTGAGCTATTCAATTTATGCTGAATAAAAACTTAAAAAACTTAGAGCCTCATATCTATACTCTATAGAGTTTTTTGACCTGATAGTTACAAATGATGTTTCATATTAGCAGAACTCATAAAGCTATTTTCCAAAATTTCATAAAAAGGACTTGGGCAATTTGATCATCTTGCAAGGTGACCCTTTGTGAAAAATAAGTTGTAACACTTCCTTATTTTTCATCACATTGTTTTTATGTCCTGTTGCTGGAGGGTAGACACAATTGAAACATCAGTTAGTGCCGTGTAATACGATTTGTTACTGATCTTGAGTCTGGTCAATCTTTCACGTTCATTTTCAATTAAAAAATATTTTTGGTTTTTAGCTAATAATCTATTTCTAATTTTAAGGAAAATTCAAAAATAATTAAAAAAATAAAAAATGATGAAAAATTACTACTTATAAATATTGAAATGGAAATATCCCAATCTCCAAATTTATAATAATTCCATCCCATATATCATGGACAAAAAAATTCCAACCTATGCTTAAAAGAATCTATAACAAGATATTAGGAATATGAGCTTTGTTGGGTTCAGTTATTATTAGGAAATGATTATGCATTGATGTATGCTTGCCTTAGCAGATGTTCTGGCTTTCCCTGGCCTTTAATTGAGGGGATGCCCTTGGGCCATGCAGGTGAGCTGCCTGTGTGATCTTATGGGGCCTGGGCATCTGTAGGCCTCTGCTTACAAGATCAATGCAGGATTACATTTATTAATTACTGATTTAGGAATAACAAGTTAAAATTCAAATATAGGTATTGGTAAAAAGCAAATTTTAAGTCTTTTAAGAGAAAAGACACACTTGTAGCCCAAACAATTGCATTATTAAATAGATGATGCATTTGAGGATACATGCTCTCTTCTATGGTTTTGAAACAGTTAAAAAAATCTATTTTTCAAAATTAAATTGGAAAAGAATGTTTGTAGAACCATTGAAGCATATCTCTGCAGCCCAAATGTTCCAGGGGCATGGTTCAAAAACCACACAGACAGACAAGACTGATAACTAAGAGGACACAGAGAAGATAGACTCTGCTCTGCAGGTTCTGCTTTGATGATCCTCTCCCAGCCATCCCATAACTTCTCTGGAGTGCTCAAGGCCATGGATTTAGAAAAAAAGCCAAATATTTTTTCAATTTCTGTACAGTATCAGAAGGGCAACCAAAAATAATGGGAAGAAAAAAGCCCAGACTTTGCTACTATCTAGCTCTAAGGCCCCTAGGCAAATAAACTCATTCAAGTTTGGTTTCCTCATCTGCTAACATCTGGCTCATAGGGCAGCTCTGAGTAACAAGTGAGGAAATATGTATAATTGATCCACCCCATTGCCTGATATATATTAAGAATTAATTAAACAAGGGCATATTAGGTATCTACTACATGCAAATTTCAATTATAAGAGCTGTGAGGAAAAAAAAAAAAGTAGACCACAGAACCTTGTCCTTCAGGAACTTATGCCAACAATGTGAGGAAGAAGGCAAACGAAAGCCTGACAGTCCTTGTGCCAGGCTGTGCTAGGTTCAGAGTGATGGACTCTGTCTAAAAAACAAAGTGATTGAAGCTCACATTTAAATAAGTCACAGTTAGTCTGCTATTTCATTTCTGAGCTCTTAGTTTCTTTGTGCAGTGCTGAGCTGTTGCTGTTTCCAATAATTAATTAGGGGTCAGAGTGCTGGACTTAAGGTGTACCATCTACAATGGGGAGAAATACTTGATTTCTTTTTGTATGTAAAACCACTCTGGACAATGGGGATATGAAACTCACGTCAAACAGCTGCTGAGATTTGGAAAGAAGAGACTCCGTTCGGTGACAAAGCAAGAGAAAGGAATGGCACTCTCACTCAGGAGATGCACCCATGCATACAAGATGCTCAGCAGGAGATGGACATGTCTGGAACTAAAGAACAGATGGATCTGACTAAACCCCAGAATTCTCTAGTTTTACAATCTTTCTGGTTCAGTTAAATCATAAGTGTATTTTGCTTAAATGCTTTTCACCCTTGATTTTCAGACATAAGCTTTTACCAATGATATTTAACCAAATGACATTAAAAATTATTTTTCTGAATCCAAACTTAATTTTTAAGAACTATAAACAACTCTTAGTATCTTCTCCTCCTCTCTCTCTCTATAGATATCTGTATCTATCATCTTTCTATCATCTATCTTTCATCTATCATCTATCTATCTATCATCTATCTATTATCTATCTATCTATCTATCTATCATCTATCATCTATCTATATCTACATCTATATTTGTATATATAAAGCATTTTGCCCTTGGAAAAATAAGTGGTTTTAATTTTACCCAGTGTAAGAAAACTCCAAGTCCATGAATTTTGAACTTGCTGTTTAAATTTTCAGCACAGCCATCAGCACCTTGCTCCCTTCCTAGGAGGCTTAACATTTGTGGAAGAGGCTAAAATGCTTGCATACATATGTGAAATAGGTAAAATAGACATCATTTTCTGAATGTTTCCAGTCAAGAAACAGAAGTTAAATGCTGAAGGTCACATGGCCAATAAATGTTCAAGCCTGGTTTAGTACTCAGGGCGAGGGATTCCATGTCTGTACCACCCATGAGAGGGATACATAACCTGAAGCCAACTTGTTGGCATTTGACCTACTATATGTGCGTGTACATAACCCAAGCTCCAGGAAGAAAAAAAAAATCCCCAAGGAAAGCATGCCAACAGGTGGGGACAAGGAACAAAGGAAAATCCCCAAGGAAAGCATGCCAACAGGTGGGGACAAGGAACAAAGGAACAGAAGAGATTCTGCAAGTAGAACTCACTGACTGCCTTGATTAATTGCCGCCCACACAACTAGGTGTTGCTGCTGTTTACTTAGAATTCTGCCAGCAATGAGGGTTCTGGATTCCTGAGGATTGCTCCATTCCTAGGCCTAACTGAAAGTCATTATCAATTATATCTGATGCATGACCACCACCCCAGCCTTCCATTCTCACCGTGTTGGGGCCAGGCAGCCAGCTGTGTGCACACACACCATTAAAGCTGCCCCTGCATGCTCTTCCTCATGAGTGCACCTTCAGTCCCCCTCAGGAACTTCACCCCTCCACTTACGTAGTTTCTGCTTGTGGCTTCATTTTGTGTTTCTCAAAGCTTAGGGGAACTCTATGGGATTTGCCTCGCAGGTAGAGGCAGTGATTAAAAGGACTGGAAAATAAAAGAAAAAAGAGGAGTAGAATTTGCCTCTGAAATGTGGAAAAGCTTCTCTTCCCAATCTCTCTACTGCTGTGGTTTTCATCAGACTTCCAGAGTTCAGGGAGGAATTGAGTAGAAGTCTGAGGGAACCTGTCGAAGAGTCTGAGGCCCTAGGCAGGCACTGGGCAGGGAGAGCTGGGTTCAGAGTTACACTTAATTCATCCCAGCAGCTTTGGGGTGCTTACTGGGAAATTACTGGTACCTTGCCAAACTGAGCCAGAAGCCTTCTCTTCTTGTGCCTCACCCAGGCAAGATAGTAGTTTTCCAGAGTTGCATCTCCTGCTGCCCCCAGGTCCTGCCTTGATCACACACATGGTGGCATGTTCATGGGGTGTAGGCTGAATGACAGGGATGGCTATAAACATCATTCTTGTCACTACCATGTAAATGGTAATTCTCTCCCACTGGCCTATACTTTCATGCCTGGACTTCCATCTCTATTCTTCATTAAGTTATTGAGTTTCCTTGTTCCCATGGCCTCTCTCTGTCTCTCTGTAAATAGTTTCTAAAAATTGTGGTAAAACCACATAACATAAAATTTACTATTGTAACCATTTTTAAGTGTACAGTTTAGTGATGTTAAGTATATTCACACCTGTGTGCAAAAGATCTATGGCCCCTCTTTTAAAACACAATGTCCTTGAAACAGGTAGCATATTATGGGTGCCTGAGCTTTCTGAAGCCATGAGATCATGAAGCCATGAGATCATGTCCCTTCAGTAACAGGACAGACACAGTGCTCACAGCCAGGGAACATGGGAGAGTTGGGACAAAGAGGGCCTCAGGTATGAGGGAAGGAGAAAGGGGGACAGAATTGTCACAGCCCAAACCCCTATGAGCTATCCCTACCCTGATGCCACATCACTCCCTCTCAACCGAAGACAAGGGGAGATGCTTAAAGAGAAATAGAATGATTACCAGAAACCCCATTTCTTTAATTGATTATAGATGGCTAATGTTTAAAATACATGGGCAAAAACTATTATACAAAGAATTTTGTTAAACAAAGACAAAATAAAAAACGTTTTTTAAAATTCTTAACCTTTCATTTTTAACCTAAATATTTTCCAGAATAAAATTATTTTAAAATTCATTGTTAGTTCCTAAGAATAAAATTCTCCAATTTACACAGTCCAAGATATAGAGCAATCAGTGCAAAGTCTAGGACAAAATAAAGGCTTGTCTTTCACATACCAAAAACAGTTCTTCCATTGGACATTCCAGGCACTGTGACCAGAAACAAATGATATAACCAACCCCTTCAGTGGGGGAAGGGGGAAAGAAGTGTTTCTTGCTTTTTTTTTCCAGTTGTGGTAAAAATACACATAACATAAAATTTACCATCTTATGTTTAAGTGTACAGTTCACTGGCATTCAGTATGTTTATATTTTTGGGCAACCATCACTACCATTTATCTATAGAGCCCTTTTCATCTTGCAAAACTGAAATTCTGTATTGTTTAATTCCACTAAACAGTAACTCCCCCTACCGCCCTGGCAACCACCATTCCACTTTCTGTCTCTATGAATTTGACCACTCTAGGAACCTCACGTAAGTGAAATCATACAATACTGGTTCTTTTGTAACTGGCTTATTTCATTTAGTATAATGTCTTCAAGATTAATCCATAATATTGCATATGTCAGAATTTTTTCCTTTTTAAAGCCAAGTAATATTCTATTCCACTGTATGGATATACCACATTTATTCATTCATGCATCCATTAATGGATACTTGGGTTGCTTCCATCTTTTGGCTACCGTGAATAATGCTGCTATGAACATGGGTATGCAAATATCTTGCTTTCTAAATTCCATTGTCATTGGACAAATCATGAATCATCTCACTGCTGTCTCGTCAGGGACCTCAGAGTCATCGTTAGGTTTTGAGTCTATTAATACCTCTTACAATAACTTTAGGCCTCATAGTAGGCAATCCTCAGTCAAAATGGTTTTGATTATTCCTTCCACCTCTTTGGAAGTTAGGATGGGCCATTAAGCTTTCTTGAGAGTTGTAACTTCTGATCCTGCCCCCTTTAAGGTTTGAATCAAAATTCCAGCTCACGTCAAGGATGAAAATCTTGGTTGAAAATGAGTTAAAGTTGTGTGTAAAAAGGAAAAAAAAAAAAGGCTGAATCTGGTGTAAGACAATGATACTTTCTTGGGTTGGCTAATCTGAGTATGGGTCTGAAAACCTAAATAATCAAAGATCTGGGCAAACAAATGTAGGAAGGAAGGCTTATATTGGGAAGTCATCAACAGCATGGGAACATTAAATGTACAGGAACTTACAACCTACCAGAGAAAAATTAACAGGATATTTATATAATTTTTAAAAAGCACACTTTGTTTTTAAAAAACATGAAATACATATTGAAGTATCAAAGTATAAGTGAACCATAACAATATTTGAATTAGCATAGTTTCTCCTTATGATGATAAATAAAAGCTTTATTGACCCCAAATTTACCTGATAATAGTAAAGCAGGTAATCATCGAATCCTGGGTAGAGTATGGCTGGATTTGGATGTCAGGGTTTAGGGTTTAAATCCTGCTCTGCTACCTGGGTAAGCTAGTTACTCTCCCTGATTCTGTTTCCTTTACTGTATAATGGGAAAAATGATTTTTTAAAAAATTCCTCACAAGAACATTATCAGAATTAAATGGCACATGTGTTAAAGTGCCCGGCACAAGCCAGGCATTGAATGCTTGCTCATGCTCATTTCCCTTCCCTCCTAACTCCTGATAGATTTCACAGGTCAGGCAATGGTGTCTTTTCAGAAACAACGATGGTGTTGCCATCGTTGGAAAAGAGTAACTTCATCTGAGCCAAACCAGTTCAGTTGCTAAGTTAGGAATAAAGATCTCTTTTCAAGAGGAAAGAGATCTGGCCCAAATGGAAAGCTGAATACTCTGTCCCCCAAGTTCTTTTCTAGTCTCTGCTCGTCACACTTGCTAAGATTTTGGAGGTTCCAAATCAACAGGATGCCAGATTACTCCTGTGTGGAAATGTTATGTCTCAGAAGATGTATCTTTGGTTTTCCATCGAAGGCCTCATTCTCCAAGGGCAAGTCAACATGTCAAGGCCAACTGCACAAAGGGAATGACATATGATGATTTGGTTTTTTCTCTGGGTTCTTGGCATTTTTCTTTACCAAAAAATTTATGTCTGTTTGGTGTTTTTTTTGGTCCCAGCTGCATTTAAATGTACCTCTTTTATATTGCTTTGTTCTTTTAGTGACATAACTGCCCTCCAATTATTGCTGCAATCTGCACTTTGCTTTCTTCTCCTTGTAGCTCTTTGTATAGTGTATACAGTGAGGGAAATGATGCAGGCTGTTTAGAAATACTCTGGTCAATTTGCTTGTCTCCCCTTCTTCATATGATTATCTGCAGACATGCTGTGTTTACCAGCCGTAAGCCATGAAACATGCACCTCCCTTGGAAGAGTACTGGAGGAGAATGGCATGTGGTGGGAATTAGCACAGAAAACCAGGGACAGGAATACCAGAACCTAGATCCTAAACTCATCTCTACACCCAACCATGTGCTAAATGACCAACAGCATCTGTGAGTATGGTGTTCTCTGAGCAGTGTCATTTGTTCAGTATTGAGTATGACAAAGCAGCAGAGACAGAGGATGCCACATATTGACCACAAAATGATGTCCTTCCTTCCCTAAAATCCTTCTGCAAGATAGATATTAAATAACCAATTCCAGACGTGTTCAGGGTCCCAACAGGATAAAGCCAAGATCCCACTGGAACATAGTTTAAGCCTCAATGCCTCAAAGAAGGCTTGAGTTGGTTGGTCTCACAGAGGATCAGGAGAAAATGGAATTGGGCTATTGCTCTGAACAGATCCTGTCAAAATAGTGAATGCCATCAGAGACAAGTCATTGGCTTGACTGAGAACTCCAGTTAGCACATACCCTAAACAGTTGCGTCATGCGTCCTGGTTTGGGACAGGGCAGTGTTCTCCAATGACACTTCTTTCAGGAGCAGCCAGTGTACTTCCACTCCACAGTCCCCAGGCTGGTAATACCAAAAGTTTCCTATGAGTGGGGTGGTGAAATGCAGCTCAAACCTCCCTGGGTCCATTGAACACCCACGCTTCCTCCTCAATAGGTGGGTTTATAAGAGAAAGTAGTTATCAGGTGCACCATTAGCATATTTTTCAGAACAATTGCCTGCAACCAACACTTTTATCAGCTTGGCTTTCTTCTCCCAGAATGCAGTCCTTGGCAGGAAGTCAGCTCTTTATTGACTTTACTACTAGGATAAACAAACCTCCTTTGACATACAGAATGGCAGAAACTGTGACTTCCTTCCCACCTCCCATGGAGGCAAAGCAGTTCAAGTTGGAGGAAACAGAGGGTTGGGCTTAACATGGATTCAGAGCAAAAGTCATGGTTAAATATCTGGCCAAAATGCTCCCTGTGCAGGCAAGAGGAGTGAAAGGTGTCAGAAACACCAAGGAAGCCTCAAATGTGAAAAGGAAGGGAAGAGAGTCCAGGAAGAAAGGGATAGATCCACTTCCCAAGAGATATTTGTTTTGCAAACAAGGAAGTCTCAATGAGCCTTTTTAGCTTTAGCTTTGCACTCTGAATCTGCTCCATCTTATTTAGTGAAAAGATTGTAAGTGAACTTGAAAGACAAGGAAGCACTTTAGTAACTGTGGAATTAGTACATTAAAAAGCAAAACTTAGGAATATAATCACAAAAGCAACTTTTATTTTTGTTCTTCTGCTACCCATTTAAACTTGCTCAATGCAGTTTAAAGGTAGTCTTCTCCTGCTCCTGGATGAAAAATCAAACCATCTCCATGACTTCCTGCTCACTATTTTGTAACAGAAAATCCTACCTGTACTGTAATATGTGAGCAAACATAATTAGGCAATTACAATGTTCAATCCAAATGATTAATAGAACTCTAAATGATACTGTATTAAATCTTCAATTCCCTGTACCAAGCTTGGGTGGGCTGGAGGCTGGCTTATAGTGGTGGCATCAGAGAGGAGGAAGAGGGGCTTGGTTCTTCTCTATTTCTCCACTTTGTTTACTAGGTTTCCAACCTGGGCATGGTCAAGAGGTGGTGAGGGAGGGAACAGATGGTAAGAAAGTTTTTACTTGAGTGATGTAACAAAATGGCTTCAGGGTCACTGAACTGGTATATGTTTATAGCTGGCTTTCCTATGGGCATTTTTATGGGTTCATTGGAGTTAGGGGGCACTGAAAAATTTGCTAATACTTCCCAAAATGTAGACAGTTTATTTTCTTCTGAATAATTCCAGAAAAATACTCAATAATTAGGATATTTTTATTTGGTGGCAAAACTGAAGCCATGCATGTCAATAAAGAACAAAATATATGTTATTCCACATTATAATGAAGACAAATCAGGACAGAGTTAATTTTATCCCTCCTATAATATGTAGCCAGTCTAGCTTTTGTACATGTGGCTGACCAATGTCTGTGTCCCTCCCCTTTCTGATCCTGGCCATCCAATGCTCTGAGGCTCTGTTCCATGGAGAGAATATGTTCCTGGTCCTGCCTCTAGGTCACTGAGGAATAGGGAGAATCTTTAGTCCTGCTAAAGGAAGGAGAGGTGCTCTTGTCATTGCATCTTGGAAATCAAATCTCATTTTGCTGTAGAAATATTAGGTCTCCCAATTTGAGAAATAGGAAAATATTATTACCCCACAGGATTTGAGAGATTTAGGATATTAATGAGTGAAAGTACCCTTTATATAGCCAAATTGCAGTAAATATGAGTTCCTTCCCTATTTCTTTAAAAGAGTTTACTGTGAATGAGTGGGGAAAAGAAAGACTGAAAGTACAATAATTGAAAATGTCCATTATGTGGCAAGCACTGGTTAGGATAAATAGTACTATCAATGCTCAAAATCAATTGCTTTGTACATTAATCAGGATTTTAGGATTAATCTGAAACTTTATAATCATTTTGGCAGGTATTTTTGAGAAAAATGTGTTAAAGATTCTGAACAAGTGTTTCTGCATGAAATTTTGGACTAAACCCTGGCAAGTATTATATATAGATGTGTGTGTGTGTGTATATATATATACACACACACACACATATGGAAATGTTATCATCAAACATATTTTGTGAAATATTCTCTATTAGAGATTAAATGAATTTTAACCTGTTTTACTAGAAAATTATAATTTTTAATTCTGTTACCAAAATTCCCAAGCTTTTCTGCTTAAGGCTCAAGGAAATAAATTATATTAATTAGAAAATAGGTTGCACCACTCATCTATCTTTTGGGTCTTCAGATAAACAAATACCCAAAGAATATTTGGAAGGATTAAATGTCTCCAAAGCAGGCTAAACGAATATGTGACACTCTGCTTCCAGGATTAATCTGGGCTGGGAAATAGAAAGATTGTGGCTTTCCCTGCTGAAAGATGTCTATTGTTCTCCCTCCTGGTAAATCGCCACAAGGCTGTCAGGTAGGCTCATCCCCATGTTGCTACGTCATAAAATTTAGATGATACAAAGACACATCATCACTCTGCCAAACCCTAAGATACAAGGCCCAGGTATGTCACTGCCAAGTGGGAACCACTTTGGTTCATACAGGAGGGACATACCAGCAGGAGAGAGGTTCTGAGGAAGCAGGTGTCTGAAGACAAGACACATTTGGCTTTCCCAGTGGTGCTAGCCCATGCACTCTGGGAATATTCTTTGCATTAATCTTAATTATAGAGACCAATTGATTGAAGACCTAGGATTTGTTGAGTAATTTTCTGATGCATACCAGTGTACTATTTACTGCACTTCTTTCCCACTCTCTTCATTAATTAAGTCACTCATCTGTCAACATCAGCTCTATTATCTACAATAGTGTTCCATGTGCCATGGAGATCCCCCACCTGTGTCTTGAACCTTCATTTTCCTTCTTTCTGCTGTCCAAACTCTTCCTAACTTTCTAATCTGGCTCAAGTTCTACATTTTCTCTCAGTGATTCTCTCAAGATTCACCTGGAAGGCTTTTGTCAACTATGTATCCCCACCAGAATCTTGTAACTAGTGGAATGTTGGCTCTTAATAGATATTGACTTTAATTATTTGAAAATGGAGTCCATTTCTTCCACACTTGAGTTGGAAAACTGTGTCACCTGGTACTCATGTTGCATCTTTCTCCTATCTTGAAAAACGCTTATGGAATTGGAAGTATTTTGATAATTTTCTAATATATTTTCTTGTAGCTAAATTAGAATGGTATCTGCACAGAATTGAAGGAATGTTGAAATACTGAAAGAACATAAGCTAGAAAGTAGAGTACTAGCATGCTCTGTTTTTCAGTTTTCCCATCTGTTCAGTGGGAAACATGATGCCTAAAATAGGCCTCTGGTACAAAGATAAATCCCACTAAATCTTTGATAGAGGTGAAGCTTCATGAGCAGTTCTGGGTGGGTTGTGAATATCTTTCAGACATCGCTCAAGTTATTTAATTTTCTCTCCAAATTTTCAACCTTTTCTCTTGGCAGAGTTTGTACTTGTTTGTAACAATTTTAATCATGTTGTTACAAATGATAGTTGCTTTCATGAGCAAATCATTATAATATTTTTTAAATTTCTGCCTTCTATTGCTAAACACACACACACACGCACACACACACTGTCATATGAAACACAGCACAGGTAATTTCTTGATTACACTGATGCTTTCATACAGAGATCTCTTATTCGTCTTTGAGCTCCTTTACCCTTCTCCCCACCCACCCCATCTTCCACAGGGAAGAAGACAACAGAAAGCATCAGTGTGCCCTCCCTCTGACACCATCACCTCAAGACTTTCTTCCCAAGCAAAGCCCACTTTAAGCCACTCCCCATGGCCTCCGGCATGCCCCCGACCAGCAGTTTTGAGGAAGGTCAGGATCCTTTGCGTGTCTATGTTGCTTGCTGTCAGGCACCAAAATAGTAACTCCCCTTCTTCCCTTCTACAAACACACAAAGTTTTCCCCCTTGCTTGCTTGCCTTGTACAAAAGAAAGAAAACATCCTCAAGTCCTGGACTTCTGCCAGTTTTCAAAAATAATTGAACTTCCCTTACTTTCAAAGAGATTAGGTCTCTGAGACTTCTAAGTTCAGATGTTCAACTCTGTGGGTGCTGCTTAAGCTTTGACTGACCTTTCCTCAGGACCCTCTGATGACATAACAGGCGACCCTATGGGCTGAGGAACAAGTGTCTTGTTATCTGTTTCCTGTTATCTCAGCCGCTGAGACCAATGGGGACCATGGTTCCAGGGGTGAGGGGAGAGTCTGCTGCTGAGGACAGAAGTGTGTCCATGGTCCCCAGCATCTCTAGAATAAAAAGCTCAGTGCATTTCTGTGGATAGCCTCTTTGTTCTGTTCTGTCAAGTGCATTTTTAGTTCTGATACAAAATATCAACTTCCTGTTTCGGTTTCCTCTCCTCCAGTTTTCTCATCCTGAAGCCTCAAGCCTGTTGACAAACACCACCAAACAGCATGCCCCATGACGGCTGCTATGGGAGCAGTTCTTTCTCATCCATAGTTGGTGATTTGGAAAGCAGTGGGGTGTAGTGGGAAGAACCGTCTTTGCAGCTACACTTACTTGGGCCAGTCCAAATTCAGCATATATCACAGTTTGACTTTGAGCAGGAAACTGGCTTCTCTGAACCTCAGTTTCTTTACCTTTAAAATTGAGGAACACCTTACAGGGTTGTTTTTTTTTTTCCAAATTAAAGATCATGTATGCAAAATTCCTTGTGCTGTGCTTGCTACAAAATAAGTCATCAATACTTTATTAGTGTTATTATTGTTAAAAGTATGCTTTCCATGCTCTTTGAAACTCTGCTTGAGCTAGCACAAAAGGAACTTAGGCTAGCTACAAAATAATAGACAAGAATTAATCTTTTTCTTCTAAAACTTATACTTCAATTTTAAAATTAAAACCTTGAGAGACTTCAAAATGAATATTGTGGCAAAAATGTAAAAAAACAATAAAAATGAATATTGTGAAAGAAAATGAATGTTGACTTCTGTTGGTACTTGGAAACATCCCATATTTCCACCTACATTATGCTTGCTCTTGAATCTCTCCTCAAAAATACTAAGTTATTTTGGTAGGATCAGAGGCTTCCCTCTTGGGTACTAATGAAGAGTCTTGTAATGCTCTTCTAACCTTCTTATCAGGATCTGTATTAGTCTGCTTAGGCTGCCATAACAAAATACCACAGACTGGGTGGCTTAAATAATAGATATTTATTTTCATACAGTTCTGGAGGCTGGAAGTCTGAGATCAAGGTGTTGGCAGGGTTGGTTTCTTCTGAGACCTCTCTTCTTAGCTTGCAGATGACTACCTCCATATTGTATCCTCACATGGTCACCTTTTGGTCAGTGTATATGTCTATGTCCACCTCCTCTTAAAAGATCAGTCCTACTGGATTAGGGCCCAGCCATGTGACTTCATTTTCCCTTAAATACCTCTATAAAGTCCCCCTCTCCAAATATGTCATATTCAAAAGTAGTGGGGGGTTAGAACTTCAACACATGAATTTTGTAGGTGAGTGCAGGGGGGAGACACAATTCAGCCCATTATAAGGTCTCTGCAAGAAGGACATTTGGAGGTGACACTTCACCAAGATCTGCTCCCAAGGATGGCACTGATGTTTGAGCCAGGAGTGTCAAGTGTCATCTCCCAGTGTTACTACAGCTGCCAGCCCTCAAGATGCAAAATCTCCTTTTGTACTCTTTGGTCCTTTTTGCTAAAGACAACCTATGCTCCCCACCCCTCTATATATTTGATGACTAAGTTGGACCTCACTGTATCTTCATGAAGACAATGTCTTTACCTTCAGTCTCAGTTTCTCTTTTCACAAGGCTCATAGATGAGTACCATGGCTTGAGTAATGCTAGACCTATGTGGGGTGCCCATCTGAAGGGGTACTCAGAGCCACTTTCTTCCTAAGAAGGAGGCTTGGTTACTGGCATGCAACTAAAATGCCCAGCTCTGTCCCCCTAAAGGATGAGTTCATTCTCAGATGATTCCACAGCTCCACGTCCTTCTATTTCACTTGACATACCCACAAGGATATGAACCTGAACATTGTACTATGCTTAAGCTCAGGCTACCATTCATGTTTCTACACTTTGCTGTGAAATGTATCTTTTCATAGGTTTTTAAGCTGAAAGATTTTTAAGCCAGTGATAGACATCCCATATGTTTTTTATGGAGTCCTCTTACAATATCTTTGCTGTTTATGTTCCATAACTTCTGTCATAAACTAGGATGGAATTTCATAGAAGTTTTGAAAGAAGAGAGAGATAAAGAAAGAAAGCAAGTGACTACTTACTCTATGAGGATTAGGACAGGACAGTGTCTATTTCATCCACCCATGTATAGTCAGTGGTTATCAAGGTGACCAACACATAGTGAGAACTCGGAAATATTTGTGGATTGTTGAAAGGTATATGTGGCTATAGTAAGCACTAGTAGAAGAGAGAGATCCAATAACTAACTACTATTTTGTAGCTCAAGCCAGATTTTCTGGGCACTTTTTTAGACCAGGACATATGGGAAGTCTTAACTCTCTAGAGGTGAGCTTAACTTAGGCCTAGCCATAACCATACACACAGACACAGACATAAACATGCACATACTCATATCAGTGGTCCTTTGTCCTCTATGGATCACATGCAAGCAAAAAAAAAAAAAAAAATATGCAAGTGGAGTTCTGCTCACTAAAGACATCTCTGTCACATTTCCAGCATCTTCATGTTGCCATCAAAGTATGCAGGTACAACATGACATCATGGCATCCTTGATGCTAGTTGGAAAATGGTAGCTATCTTCCTTCAGCATATGGATGGTCCACTACACATTATCTTGGATTCTATAAGCCAGTTTTTATATTGTTGCCACTTCATTGGTCCCAAGTTGGAAAATAAGTAAGGTATTTATGGAATTGTACTAAAGAATGATTCAGACATTCTCCATATATAGGATGTTGGATTGAGTTTCAGAACATTTTCTCATTAATGTATTATTTTGTATCTGAACACAGTCACCAATGTACAAATCTATCCTTTTGCATACATATATCTCAAATCTTTTCCAACTCTATAAGTCTCTCCAAATTGTCCAGTCTTGGGCTAATACCCAGATGTTCAGTTTTTTAGAACACATCACTGGCTGGAACACTATAAAGAGTCCTTCATGATAACTTTATTGATAGCACTAATAAAATGAGGAATCCTCCAACCTTGCGCAGATTTTTATGATGCATTTCTTAGTATTTAATGCATTATGTTTCCATTACCAATTTAAATAATTACTCACAGCTACCTATGATGCATGTTCCTGAGAAGCCCTCACCCACTTTTCCCTTCCCTCTCAAGGAATTAAGTTTCAATTGTAGCACAAAATCCCTCTGTCCATGGTAGCCTTATATACAAAGTGATTTGCTTGCTGACTTAACAGTAATAAACAGAAAAGAAAAAAATGTCTCCTGTTATAGTGAGACATCCACTGTGATCATGTGATGGATGATTTTAGATATGATTCTTAAATTTCTTACTCCAGCCAGAACATTCCCCTTAACCCTGGTTCAGGATCCTGGGATATTTTGATATTTTATCATGATATTCTATTGTAAATTTGGATTTGACTTCTGAGCAGAAGAAAGAAGCAAGAGGAGCAGAAGAAAGGAGTAAAAATAAATGATAGAATTTACAGAGGGGAAAATAAGATAAGATTGAAGAGAAAAACATAGATCATGAAGGTAATAAAGGAAGAATAATAACATAGGAAATGTGCAGACCCATAAGAAGGCTGTAGATGAGACTTGTGATATAATTCTAAGGTTTTGGAAGACCTTAAGTTGTACTCCCTCAGTCTGACAACTGGGTAAGTGTGGGGGGGGGTGATGAATATGAGGGTAAAATATCCCAGAAACAGCAACAACAAAACACTTCTCAGAAGCTGCATCAAAGGGCATAAATATTGCTTTTCTAATTCCATTCATGCCAAGAATAGATGCCTATGCAAGGGATTCTCAACCTTGGCACTTTTGTTATTTTGTGCCAGATAATTCTTTGTTGGGGGGATTGTCCTGTGCATTGTAAAATATTTAGCAGTATCCATTAGATGCAGTAACCTCCTCCTCTCAGTTGTGACAACAAAAAGTGTCTCCAGACATTGCCAAATGTTGCCAACATTGTCCCCACCAGTTAACAACCACTGGGTAGAGAGGGGAGAAGGAAATAAATATGACAAGGAAATTCATATTATTCTCCTTGGATTCACCACTACATAAGGATGTCAGACAGCAGAGGTAAGCAAATATGTAGAGAGGTTATCTTAATAAAACTTAAATTAAACTTGGCTTTGAACAACCCTCCTTCCCCATCTTCTTGCCTTCCCACAACTATGCACATTATTTCCTCTTTCACTGGACCTGTTCCAATAGCTGTGTGAGTCTTCCAAATCAAATTTATTTGCCTATGACAATCACCTCTTTGATTCTACTGTAAGGCGTGGGGGAAGCCATTCTGTCCTGTTGTGAAAGGCTCCTTCGGTTTTCTGTGATCTCCCTAGGTGTATAGATTGCAAAACCCAGGTATAGACAAGGAGCTTAGACAATGGGAAGACTTATTAGTAAATCCTTTGAAGTGTGCCAAAGGCAGATGCCTCTTCTTTTTCTTTCTCCCTCCCTCTTTCTTCTCATCCTCCATTCCAGATGCCAATGGTGGGAACTGGCAAAACAATGAAAGTAAACTGAAGAATGAGATCAGGAAAGAAAGGAGTTTTCAGAAGTGACATGGAGAAGGCTGCCAATTCTTCCTTTCCTCACTAGCAAAAAACTCAGGAGGCAGCGGTCTGTACCCTAACCTGAGGCCTGGGTCCTAAGGGTGAGGGAGGCACTTCGGAGAACAGGCCTCATGTGATCATGCATGGCTGTTAGGGCTTGGTGTAGGGGTTGGGAAGTCATACAAGCTTGACTGATCAGCTTTGGATGCAATAAGCTATGGCCTGAAATGGGCTGGAGGGGCACAACTCATCTCTATTGCAACCTTCTTTTTAACACTTGGTTTAAAAAGTTGCTTTAAAGTCTTCAGCCCCTACCATTCCTCTCTGCCCTTGGGAAGCTATCCCTACTCTTGGCCAGCTGTGTCAGCTTACTGGGAGAAGGTGTGACATGCTTATTCACCTCTGGGAAGAAGAAAAGTCTAAAGGTACATTTTGATATTGTAGGGAAGGAAAATGTTACCTTTCTTCCTTTCTAGGTTCTTTGTCTGATCTAATGACTAAATTGACATAACACAGATTAAGAAAAGAAAAACAAGGGGGAAGAGCAAGATGGCAGAGGAATAGGAGACCTAAATTTCATCTGGTCCCAGCAATTAAGCTAGATAGGGATCAAACCATTTTGAACACCTATGAACTCAACAGGAGATTGAAAGAAAGAATAGCAGCAACTCTCTGAACAGAAAAGCGACCACTTTCTGGAAGGTAGGATGTGTAGAGAAGTGAATTGGAGGTGATATTTGGGGAGATAGATGGCGGGGGAGGGGGCCTCCATCAGCTGGTTCCCGGCAAGTGATAGAGCTGCGGAGCACAAAATCAAACTTTTAGAAGTCTGCTCCACTAAGGGACGTTGCTCCAGTAGCTAAGCAGGAGGTGGAACCCTCGCTGGGACAGTGTGGTCACAGAAAGACCAGGGGTGCCTGAGTGTGGCAGAGCTCCCAGGTATCGGAGTGGGGAAGCTCAGCTGCAGAGACTGAGCCAAGGAGCAGGCTCTTAGCTCGGGGTGCCCATAAACCATGATCCGTGGCACTGTCGGGCCACTGTTCCTCCAGCAGGGACTCAACAAGCAGCAGATCCGGGGAGACTCCCCTTCCCCCCCAGGAGGAGCAGCACGAGAGTGCACCACAGGAATCTGCTGGGTTTAGAGACTCCAAACGGGGTCGTGTACCAGAGATAGAAATGCTCTGTCACAGGCTGGATGAGCACAGAGTGTGGCCGGAGACTGGGGAGACGGGAGTGATTGACTGCTTTTCTCTGGGGGCGCACTGAGGAGTGGGGCCCCAGGTTCTCAACTCCTCTGGGGTGGAGATTGGGAGGCCGCCATTTCACTCTCGTCCTCCAAAGTTGTACAGAAAGCTTGCAGGGAACAAAAGCTCCCCAGAGCAAACCTGAGCAGATTACTAGCCTGGACCCAGCAAGGGCGGAACAATTCCGCCTCTGGCAAAGACATTTGAGAACCACTGCAACAGGTCCCTCCCCCAGAAGATCAGCAAAACAGCCAGCAAAGACCAAGTTTACCGATCAATGAGAACAGCAGAACACCAGCACTAGGGGAATACAGCACATAGAATTCATGGCTTTAGTCCCCCTGATTCTTTAGTCCTTCAAAGTTAATTTTTTTAATTTTCTTTTTTTTATTTTTCTTTTTTTTAATTTTTCTTTTTCCCTTTTTCAATGAACATCTTATCAATCCCTTTATTAAAAATCCTTTTTATTTTTCAATTTTAGAGTCATATTCTATCCCTTCATAGTAGTTAACCTTATTTTTGGTATATATATATATATATAAGTGGTTCTCTCTTTAAAATTCTGGGATACAGTTTCTTCTAACAGACCAAAATATACCCTAAATCTCTAGTGTATGGCTTTGTTCTAGTCTCCTGCCTGATCACATTCTCTCCTCCCTTTTTTTTTATTTCTCTTCTTTCTCTTTTCAACCAACTTCTTATCTTATCAATTCTTTTGATAAAATCTTTTATAATTTTCATCTTTATGGTCATATTCCATCCCTTCATCGTAATTACCCTTAATTTTGTACATATATAAGCTTTTCTTTCTTGAAATTTTGGAAGGCACTTTCTTCTAACAGACCAAAATATGCCCAAAATCTAGTGTGTGGCACTCATCTATTAACCAGCCTGATCATATTTGATCATATTCTTTTTTTTTCTTTTTCTTTTTTTTTTCTTTCTTTCCCTTTCTTTTCCCCCGGTTTCAGGTCTCTTCTGATTTGTTCAGCATATATTTTTCTGGGGTCGTTGTTACTCTGTTAGCATTTTCTTCTCGCATTCATCTATTCTCCTTTGGACAAAATGACAAGACAGAAAAAATCAGCTCAAAAAAAAAGAACAAGAGGCAGTACCAACTGCCAGGGACCTAATCAATATGGACATTAGTAAGATGTTGGACTAGAGTTCAGAATGATGATTTTAAAGATACTAGCTGGGCTTGAGAAAAGCGTGGAAGATATTAGAGAAACCCTTTCTGGAGAAATAAAAGAGCTAAAATCTAACCAAGTAGAAATCAAAAAGGCTATTAATGAGGTGCAATAAAAAATGGAGGCTCTAACTGCTAGGATAAATGAGGCAGAAGAAAGAATCAGTGAGATAGAAGACCAAATGATGGAAAATAAAGAAGCTGAGAAAAAGAGAGATAAACAACTACTGGATCATGAGGGCAGAATTTGAGAGATAAGTGATACCATGAGATAAAACAATATTAGAATAATTGGGATCCCAGAAGAAGAAGAAAGAGAGAGAGGGGCAGAGGGTATATTGGAGCAAATTATAGCAGAGAACTTCCCTAATTTGGGGAAGGAAACAGGCATCAAAATCCAGGAGGCATGGAGAACACCCCTCAAAATCAATAAAAATAGGTCAACACCCCAACATCTAATAGTAAAACTTACAAGTCTCAGAGACAAAGAGAAAATCCTGAAAGCAGCTTGGGATAAGAGATCTGTAACCTACAATGGTAGAAACATTAGATTGGCAACAGACCTATCCACAGAGACCTGGCAGGCCAGAAAGGACTGGCATGATATAGTCAGAGCACTAAACGAGAAAAATATGCAGCCAAAAATACTATATCCAGCTAGGGTGTCATTGAAAATAGAAGGAGAGATAAAAAGCTTTCAGGACAAACAAAAACTAAAGGAATTTGCAAACACGAAACCAGCCCTACAAGAAATATTGAAAGGGGTCCTCTAAGCAAAGAGAGAGCCTAAAAGTAACATAGACCAAAAAGGAACACAGACAATGTACAGTAACAGTCACCTTAAGGCAATACAATGGCACTAAAGTCCTATCTTTCAATAGTTACCCTGAATGTAAATGGGCTAAATGCCCCAATCAAAAGGGACAGGCTATCAGATTGGATTAAAAAACAAGACCCATCGACATGCTGTCTGAGAGATACATTTTAGACCCAAAGACACCACCAGATTGAAAGTGAGGGGGTGGAAAACTATTTACCATGCTAATGGACACCAAAAGAAAGCTGGAGTGGCAATCCTTATATCAGACAAATTAGATTTTAAACCAAAGACTGTAATAAGAGATGAGGAAGGACACTATATCCTACTTAAACAGTCTATCCAACAAGAAGTTCTAACAAGTGTAAATATCTATGTCCCTAACATGGGAGCAGCCAATTATATAAGCCAATTAATAACAAAAGCAAAGAAACACATTGACAAAAATACAATAATAGTGGGGGACTTTAACACCCCCTCACTGAAATGGACAGATCATCTAAGCAAAAGATCAACAAGGAAATAAAGACTTTAAAGGACACACTGGGCCAAATGGTCTTCATAGATATATTCAGAACATTCCATCCCAAAGCAACAGAATACACATTCTTCTCTAGTGCCGATGGAACAGTCTCCAGAATAGATCACATCCTAGGTCACAAATCAGGTCTCAACCTGTACCAAAAGATTGGGATCATTCCCTGCCTATTTTCAGACCACAATGCTTTGAAACTAGAACTCAATCACAAGAGGAATTTTGGAAAGAATTCAAATACATGGAGGCTTAAGAGCATCCTACTAAAGAATGAATGGGTCAACCAGGAAATTAAAGAAGAATTAAAAAAATTCATGGAAACCAATGAAAATGAAAACACAACTGTTCAAAATCTTTGAGATGCAGCAAAGGCAGTCCTAAGAGGAAAGTATATAGCAACAAAAGCCTTTCTCAAGAAATAAGAAAGTTCTCAAATACACAACCTAACCCTACACCTAAAGGAGCTTGGGAAAGAACAGCAAATAAAGCCTAAACCCAGGAGAAGAGAAATAATAAAGATTAGAGCAGAAATCAATGAAATAGAAGCCAAAAGAACAGTAGAACAGATCAACGAAACTAGGAGCTGGTTCTTTGAAAGAATGAACAAGATTGATAAACCCCTGGCCAGACTTATCAAAAAGAAAAGAGAAAGGACCCAAAAAAATAAAATCATGAATGAAAGAGGAGAGATCACAACCAACACCAAAGAAATACAAACAATTATAAGAACATATTATGAACAACTATATGCCAGCAAATTAGATTGTCTGTAAGAAATGGATGCATTCCTAGAGATGTATCAACTACCAAAACTGAACCAGGAAGAAATAGAAAACCTGAACAGACCTATAACCAGCAAGGAAATTGAAGCAGTCATCAAAAATCTCCCAACAAACAAGAGTCCAGGGCCAGATGGCTTCCCAGGGGAATTCTACCAAATATTTAAAGAAGAATTAATACCTATTCTTCTGAAACTGTTCCAAAAAATAGAAATGGAAGGAAAATTTCCAAACTCGTTTTATGAGGCCACCATTACCTTGATCCCAAAACCAGACAAAGACCCCATCAAAAAGGAGAATTACAGACCAATATCCTTGATGAACATGGATGCAAAAATTCTCAGAAAATACTAGTCAATAGGATCCAACAGTACATTAAAAGGATTATTCACCACGACCAAGTGGGATTTATCCCTGGGCTGCAAGGTGGGTTCAAATCTGCAAATCAATCAACGTGATACAATACATTAATAAAAGAAAGAACAAGAAACATATGATCCTCTCAATAGATGCAGAAAAAGCATTTGACAAAGTACAGCATCCTTTCTTGATCAAAACTCTTCAGAGTATAGGGATAGAGGGTACATACCTCAATATCATAAAAGCCATCTATGAAAAACCCACAGCGAATATCATTCTCAATGGGGAAAAACTGAGAGCTTTCCCCCTAAGGTCAGGAACACAGCAGGGATGTTCACTATCACCACCGCTATTCAACATAGTACTAGAATTCCTAGACACAGCCATCAGACATCAAAAAGAAATAAAAGGCATCTGAATCAGCAAAGAAGTGAAACCCTCACTCTTTGCAGATGATATGATACTTTATGTGAAAAACCCAAAAGACTCCACCCCAAAACTGCTAGAACTCATACAGGAATTCAGGAAAGTGGTAGGATATAAAATCAATGCACAGAAATCAGTGGCATTCCTATACACCAACAACAAGACAGAAGGAAGAGAAATTAAGGAGTCGATCCCATTTACAATTGCACCCAAAACCATAAGATACCTAGGAATAAATCTAACCAAAGAGGCAAAGGATCTGTACTCAGAAAACTATAGAATACTCATGAAAGAAATTGAGGAAGACACAAAGAAATGGAAAAATGTTCCATGCTCATGGATTGGAAGGACAAATATTGTGAAAATGTCTATGCTACCTAGAGCAATTTACACATTTAATGCAATCCCTATCAAAAGACCATCCACTTTTTTCAAGGAAATGGAACAAATAATCCTAAAATTTGTATGGAACAAGAAAAGACCCTGAATAGCCAGAGGAATGTTGAAAAAGAAAGGCAAAGCTGGCGGCATCACAATTCCGGACTTCAAGCTCTATTACAAAACTGTCATCATCAAGACAGTATGGTACTGGCACAAAAACAGACACATCGATCAATGGAACAGAATAGAGAGACCAGAAATGAACCCTCAAACCTATGGTCAACTCATCTTCGATAAAGCAGGAAAGAATGTCCAATGGAAAAAAGACAGTCTCTTCAACAAATGGTGTTGGGGAAATTGGACAGCCACATGCAGAAGAATGAAACTGGACCATTTCCTCATACCACACACAAAAATAGACTCCAAATGGTTGAAAGACCTCAATGTGAGACAGAAGTCCATCAAAATCCTAAAGGAGAACACAGGCAGCAACCTTTTCGACCTCAGCCACAGCAACTTCTTCCTAGAAACATCGCCAAAGGCAAGGGAAGCAAGGGCAAAAATGAACTATTGGGACTTCATCAAGATAAAAAGCTTTTGCAAAGCAAAGGAAACAGTCAACAAAACCAAAAGACAACTGACAGAATGGGAGAAGATATTTGCAAATGACATATCAGATAAAGGGCTAGTATCCAAAATCTATAAAGAACTTATCAAACTCAACACCCAAAGAACAAATGATCTAACCAAGAAATGGGCAGAAGACATGAACAGATATTTTTCCAAAGAAGACATCTAAATGCCAACAGATACATGAAAAAGTGCTCAACATCGCTCAGCATCAGGGAAATCCAAATCAAAAGCTCAGTGAGTTACCACCTCACACCAGTCAGAATGGCTAAAATTAACAAGTCAGGAAACAACAGATGTTGGCGGGGATGTGGAGAAAGGGGAGCCCTCCTACACCGTTGGTGGGAATGCAAGCTGGTGCAGCCACTCTGGAAAACAGTATGGAGGTTCTTCAAAAAGTTGAAAATAGTGCTACCCCTATGATGCAACAATTGCACTCCTGGGTATTTACCCCAAAGATACAAATGTCGGGTTCTGAAGGTGTATGTGCACCCCGATGTTTATAGCAGCAATGTCCACAATAGCCACTATTGAAAGAGCCAAGATGTCCATAGACAGATGAATGGATAAAGAAGATATGGTGTACACACACACACACACACACACACACACACACACACACACACACAATATGGAATATTATGCAGCCATCAAAAGGAATGAGATCTTGCCATTTGCAATGATGTGGATGGAACTGGAGGGTATTATGCTGAGCGAAATAAGTCAATCAGAGAAAGAAATGTATCATATGACCTCACTGATATGAGGAATTCTTAAACTCAGGAAACAAACTGAGGGTTGCTGGAGTGGTGGGGGGTGGGAGGGATGGGGTGGCTGGGTGAAAGACATTGGGGAGGGTATGTGCTATGGTGAGTGCTGTGAATTTTGTAGAACTGTTGAATCATGACCTGTACCTCTGAAACAAATAATACATTATATGTTAAAAAAAAAAAAAAAAGAAGATAGTAGGAAGGGAAAAATGAAGGGGGAGAATCGGAGGGGGAGATGAACCATGAGAGACTATGGACTCTGAGAAACAACCTGAGTGTTCTAGAAGGGGGGGGGATGGGTTAGCCTGGTGATAGGTATTAAAGAGGACACATATTGAATGGAGCACTGGGTGTTATATGCAAACAATGAATCATGGAATACTACATCAAAAACTAATGATGTAATGTATGGTGATTAACATAACATAATAAAATAAAATTAAAAAAACAAGAAAAGATAAATTAATACATATGTATAAGAGCTCATCAAAATATGAAACCCAGAAGTGACCAAACAGGCAGATTTTATGTCTTTTAGACAAAGATACAATAAATTTGTGAAGAATTCAGAAGACAGAGGGGTTAGGGCTTGGGGCAGTAAGTTAGGAAAGAAAACAAGGCTTGTTCATATAATTTTCTTCGCCTTGAATTTCCTATCTCTGGTGATAAGAATTCCTTCTACCTCCAGGGGCAATGAAGTCACCCTTCACATGGGGAATTTATTTCCTGCTTTCAGGGGGATGAAAGAGGGTCAGAGTATCATTCTCACAGTGGCTGTTTCTTAAATAATTTTAATTAGAAATAATCAATATGCCAAAGTGGCATATTTGAGAGCAGCCTTTCTGGAGTCCCATAAATTTCCTCCTCTGAAATTTCCCTGGAAATTTTACATGTTAGAAAATGAGCTGATTGCTGTGAAGAACAGAATTAGGTTAGTAGCTGAGTAGTAGATTGTTCTGTATCTCACTGAACAAGTCTTTTAGTCCTGAGAACAGTTGAGACTCATTTTAGAAGGGAGTGATGCAAGTGGGCTTTCAAAGTTAGGCTATTGTATAAACAATCAGGTATTCAGTAAGAGGCCTTTCTATGGTAACAAAAGAGAAACAACGGTTAATGATTGGAGCAATTTTCAAACCAGTTTCTGAGTTCTGAGTGTACCCAAATGAGAAGATTATTTTAAATTTTTTTATTTAATATTCAATTTAATTAACATATTGTATTATTAGTTTCAGAGGTAGAGATTAGTGATTCATCATTTGCATACAACACTCAGTGCTCATTACATCACATGCCCTCCTTAATGCCCACCACACAGTTACCCCATCTCCCACCCACCTCCCCTCCAGCAACCCTCAGTTTGTTTCCTAGAGTTAAGAGTCTCCTGTAGTTAGTGTCCCTCTCTGATTTTGTCTTATTTTATTTTTCTTACCCTTCCCCTATGTTCATCTGTTTTGTTTCTTAAATTCCACATATGAGTGAAATAATATGATATTTATCTTTCTGACTTATTTAACTTCACACAATACCCTCTAGTTCCACCCACATCATTGCAAATGGTAAAATTTCATTCTTTTTGATGGCTGAGTAGTATTTCATTGTGTATATACACACCACATCTTTTTATCCATTCGTTTATTGATGGACATCTGGGCTCTTTCCATAGTTTGGCTATTGTGGACATTGCTGTTATAAATATTGGGGTGCATGTGCCCTTTCAAACCACTATGTTTGCATCCTTTGGATAAATACCTAGTAGTGCAATTGCTGGGTTGTAGGGTAGCTCTATTTTTAACTTTTTGAGGAAACTCCATACTTTTTTCCAGAGTGGCTATACCAGCTTGCATTCCCAGCAAGAGTGTAAGAGGGTTCCCCTTTCTCCGCATCCTCACCAACATCTGTTGTTTCTTGAGTTGTTAATTTTAGCCATTCTGACTAGTGTGAGGTGGTATCTCATTGTGGTTTTGACTTGTATTTCCCTGATGCTGAGTGATGTTGAGCATTTTTTCATGTGTCTGTTGGTCATTTATGTCTTCTTTGGAGAATCGAAAAGATTTTATTTTATTTTTATTTTTTTAAAGATTTTATTTACGTATTTGACAGAGAGAGAGACAGTGAGAGAGGGAACACAAGCAGGGGGAGTGGGAGAGGGAGAAGCAAGCTTCCTGCGGAGCTGGGAGCCTGATGCGGGGCTGGATCCCAGGACCCTGGGAACATGACGTGAGCCGAAGGCAGACACTTAATGACTGAGCCACCCAGGCACCCTGAATCAAGAAGATTTTAGATGTCAGGTTTGAAGCATCTTCAGATAGACTGAGAAAGTCAATGGCCATCTGACAGATTTTCCTATTGTCTAGTTGGAATGTCTTTGGTGATCTTTCCAAGAGTCTTACACAGCAATAGGCAGGAAGATCATCCATATAGGAGTTGTGGTGATTTACATAAAGTTTATATAGAATTGTCCAACTAGTTTTAATAATTATAAGACAGGAGAGTGGGAGAAAAATTAGAAATATTAGTTTGGAGAGTCATAGTCAAATATTGGAGGAAACAAGAAAAATTCAGGATTTGACCAGTTTACAGGTAGAAAACAAAACCTCAACGACAATCAACAGAACTAGAATCTAATATCCACAAGTGTGTATTATTGTATTATCTCCACAAGTGTGTATTATTGTATTATTGTAACACATATTTTTCCTCTTATAGTCACCTGCATTATTAAAGATAACCATAGAGAGCTAATTTGTTGGTAAATTAGGTCCAATTTCAATAAACTTAGCCTGATTATTTATGCAAGGACAGCAAGAATAGTGATTGACCATATAGGCTCTTTTAAGTCTGCTTTGTTTGAACTTTTCATAAGAAATCTCAGATTGAATGGTAAAAAGCCTCTCCAGGCTAAGAAGCCAGGCTAAGAACTTGCCATGAGATTTTGCCAGTAATGCCTGCAAATTTGGGTGAATTCCTCTCCTTTTGAGGTCCCCAAGTTATCCTGAGGTTCCTGAGCCTGCCAGGAAATTACTTTCTTTACCCTGATAAGGCTGCTGGAAACTCTATAAGCAAGATACCAGACTGGTATTTCCAGGAGGCTTTATTGGCTCCATAGAGGCAACCTTAGTTCCTGAGCTGTCTGGTCATATCTATATGTCTCTCTAAAACATGATATTCCAATCATATAACCAATGTTTCCAACTGTGTCCTGTTATAAGGAGGACAGATTCTTATTGAAATTATGCAGATAAGTATATTGCCATGAGAATAAGAGTATCCTCTGAGAGTTTCTGAATTCTAGAGGGGGAAAGAGGGGCCCCTAAGTGGTGCAGTCAGTTGGGTATCTGACTCCTGGTTTCAGCTCAGGTCATGATCTTAAGGTCTTGGGATCAAGTCGTGTGTTGGTTCTGAGCTCAGCAAGGAGTCTGCTAAAGTTTCTCTCTCCCTTTCCTTTTGCCCACCCCCACCCCATGTTCACTCTTTCTCTCTCTCTCTCAAATAAATAAATAAATATTTCATCTTTATTCACAAAGGTATATTTTGCCAAATTGCTTTAAGTCATGGCTAGCCTAAGAGAAAAATAAAAAAGTTTCTTTAAATCTGCAAAGAGAAAACATTTTTTAAAAAATCAGCAATGTTTCAAACAAAAAGTCATAAAAAATAATTATCCTTCTCAGTTCATTTAATCCCTGGTAATTACTATTTGTTCTGCTGGAATTCCAGGTTTTTTTTATTAGTTCTAGAAATTTTTACCCAGTTCAGTTTTTTTATATCTTAAAGTTATCAGAAACCTGTATTCTATAGTATTTTCCATGAGTGCCCTTGAAGTTGAAACACTTTTACAAACACCTTTGTGAAAGAATCAGAGTAAAACACCATCTGTAAATGACAAGACTTAAAAATTGTCGTGATTAAAGATCTGATGAGAGCTCACTACAATGTAATTGACAGAATATTTTTTTATTTCTATGACATAAATTTTAAGATAATAACTGAAATAACCACTGATAACATTATACCAGGACATATTAGATTTCTAGGAATTTCATACAATTTGTAGAACACATATACTTACACTTATACTTTTTATTTGACAATGCTTCCCATGTAACATACTATATCAAATAAGCCCAATTAGTGTAACATTTTTTTTTAATAAGGAGAAAAAAAACAATTTTTTGTTTGTGTGATTTTCCAGGGACCTTTGAAAATCCTGCAAATTTTAGGTCAAAAGACTTCATTTAAAATTTGATTTGGAGAAGTTTGTCAAAAATATCAAAAAGGTCTTAAAACATTTGGTCAAATAGGATCATAGGTCATTGTGAACTAGTACTCCATTACCAATTTAACCAAAGTGACAATTAAGACTTCACAGGCAAATACAGAAAAATATAGTTATAAACAAAGCATAACAAAACAAAACCAACTTGGTTCTTTCAGTAGAGAAGCCTTGACTTTAAGTAATAAAGGACCTGATGAAAGCAGTGTGAAGCACAGTTGGTAAGACACAAAATCTTTGTTTTCTAAGTAGATTACTGAAAAGGTAAAGAAAAACCTTTGTTTAGATTTCTTATTAAGAACAGACGAATAATCTAAGAAAACTTTGTCCTTTTAACAGAGAGAGAAAACCAAATTTCAATTCTGTACCAGATTATTTTTGATATTAAAAAATTCATTTAACTTAATTAAATTTATTTTAATCTTAGCCAGCTTGCGTACACATTAAAATTCCTTTCCAAAGATTCTTTTTCCACAGACCTTCTATAACTTTCTTTTTTACATTCAGATTTTGTCTTGGGTTTTCCTCTTCCCCATTTTGAAATAATTAACTTCTCTTTAGGACAAAATTACTTTCTTTTCCTCCAACGAAAATGTATTTCCATTCCTCATACCTTCTTTTACTGAAAACACACAGTCTGCTTTCCTTCATTCAGAGATGTTTCCCTTATTGTTTCTAGTGGTTTTAATTACATACATTAGAATTTTAAGCCTTAAAAACCTTAATTTTTAGTGAAAATAAAGAAGTAAACAATTATATACTGCCGTTTATATTAACATTCTGTGGCTTGGCAAATTTATAAAAACTTTTATAATTTCTAGAAACATGTTTTTTCACAGCAAATTTATCAGTGTGACACAAAACCTGTTTACTAATAGAAAAAAAAAATGCCACTAGTTCTTCTATAAAAGGAAGCAACAGTGAATAAGCCTATGCTCAGTAATTGATGTTTTAGTATTTTATCTTATTTGGAAACGATTTAAATATTTAATGACTATCCATCATTTAATTTAATTTAGTAAAACTCTTAACAGTGAAGTCACCAAAGAGATTTGGGTAACTATTTTTAATTAGACATACCATCAAACAATCATTACTGAAAAGTTCACATAAAAATTCTTATCCCACTTACATCTATTTAATTTACCTGTTCTTTACAATCATACTTAGATTACTCATGGAAGTTTTATGAGACGTTAAAGTGGCTAGCCATCATCTTAAGTTATTTTCCTGGCTGACAAATTTTGTAACAGAGAAAATATGAGCTTATTTGACTTTCAGGAAACCTAGCCAGAATAAAAGTTGCATGTTTGCACTACATTTAATCCTGGTAATTCTGAAGACATTTCTATTTAATTAAACCAACAAACTTAAAGACGCTTTTATTTACTGAAAATTATCCTAGATGACGTGAACTTGAAAGACGTTTGAGTTAGTTTTTATGTTTCTAGAGTTTTAAAATATTTAATTCATAAACGCTTATTTTTAAGCCAATTAAAAAGAGCTTTTTCACAAATTAATTTTTGCAATACCACCCAGAGGTAGAAAAATACCATATCCATAACATACATATACATATATATAGACATACATAAACATACAGACAGACACAAACAGAGGTCTCATAGCTTTCATTTTGAAACGTGAGCTACGAATCAGGTGCGATACAAATTCACTGGCTTATAAGTAATTGTGTCTCTGGCAGATGGAACAAGTTAAGGTTACCCACTTAAAAGTCTTTTTGCTAACACTTGAGGAGACTTTGAAGATTTATATTTTTTCTTGCCAAGTAATCTTAAGGAGACTATGGTCTAGAGTTTAGGCAAGAGAGCCTTTCTAGCATTTTGTATTTTTCAAAGGTCCCCTCACCTTTTTTAGCTTCAAGAGTTTTAGTTACCTCCTAGGGTGTTAATATTTTAATGGTAAGATCTGCATCTTCAAGGGACAGAGAAATAATGTAAGTTGGTTTCTCTCCCTCTCTCCCTCTCTGTCAATCTCTCTCTCAGTTTCAGATGTTTGTTTGTTTTGGTTTGGTTTGGTTTGGTTTTTTTGTGGTTTGTGTGTATGTGTGTGTTTTTGTAGGCTTTTCTGAAAGTGGAGGTATAATTTATAATTTAAATTTATAATTTAAATTTGTAATTTAAAAGACTTGCTTCTCTGCATTCTTTAGATGGGCTTCTAGGATATATCTGCAAAGAACATTGCATAGGAAGGCTTGAAGCTGGCAGAGCTTGATTATAGGGCCCAGCAAAATAAGCTTTATTGTTCATCCCAGGTGCTCCTGCTAAATTTACTTCTTGGCTTTTAGCATTTACATAAGTAACTGTATATACTGGGCCCAGGAATTAGACTGTAGTGCTTATAAGAAAAAGGATGCTAAAAAAGGCAACTGGGTGTTTAAGGGATTTTCTGGGGAAGGTGGAGGAGTTTTAGGAGTTAAGGTAATTTGCTGAGAGGATGGGGCTGGATTTTAAGAAGAGGAATTTATGTTGGATGTGGACTTTAAAATTTAATTCCTGTTCTTTCATCTTTTAAGGGAGTCCCTAAGGCTAGCTGTTATACTTCCTTGTATCCACTTTTTAATTTGCTTTTTTTATAGGTACCAAAAAGACAATTGTTTAGGATGAGAGATCTCTAAAAATTTTTTTTTAATAGAGCAATTCAGAGGATCTATCATCTAGCCATTGACAAGTAGAATCATATATTAATCTCAGTAGCAACTCAAACCAATAAGATTTTTTTTATGGTTTAACCAAGGATACAAGAGGCATCCTACAAGAGAGTGAAGAGGTAGTCCTCACAAGATCCAGACACATAGCCTAAGAAAACACAGATGATAATTATGAGGGGCCCTCTTTTTAAATAGTTGTTTCAAAACACAGGGAATCTTGTGTTCCCACCACCTTTGGAACAGAATAGGGTGACTTAACAAGCCAAAGTTCACCTTTTTTTTTTTTTTTTTAAGATTCTCTAAGCTCAGATCCATAGCCTATTTAGCTACCTACCAGATGCATATGCATCCTCCTGCTGGCAGAGACCAGAGAGAATACTTTCACTGGTCATAAAGTAGACAAAAGAAAACAATGACCTTCTCTGGGAGTAGAAAGCATCAATAGCAAACAAATTTTTACTAAAGTCGATATAACCAAGGAACTAGTTTATACAAGTATTTTCTCCAGTTAATTTAAATTTAGAAAAAAAAGAAAAAGACTCCCATCACTCTCATTTTTAACAAACCCTGCAGGCAGAGACCCAACTGATGTGGTGAGAATTCTTAGCTTCTGCAGGCATATGTTAGAGGCCCTAGGATCTCTCAGTCACAGCAGCCCTAGAGTGAGCAGGGTCCAGCCAGAGAAGACTCCTGGCTGACTTGCCAAAACTATAGAGGAGGAAAACTTTCCTTTTTCTTCCCTCTAGTTTCTTTGGCTGGTCTAATAATGAAATCAATGGAAGACAGATTTCTTTTAGACAAAAAAAAAAAATACATTTGTGAAGAATTGAGAAGGCAAATGGGCTTGTGCTTGGTGTAGTGAATTAGTAGAGAAGTAACAAGTTTTCTTTGTATCGTCTTCTCAGCCCTGAATTTCCTATCTTTGGTGATTAGGATGCCTTTTACCTTCCAGTTGCAATGACAGTACCCTTACATGGGGAATTTATTTCCTTCTTTTAGGGGGACAGGGGAGGGTCAGAATGTCCTTGCACTGGCTGTTACTTAAGTAACTTTATTTTTTTTTAAGATTTTATTTATTTGACAGAGAGAGCACAAGCAGAGGGAGAGAGGGAGAAGCAGGCTTCCTGCTGAGCAAGGAGCCCGATGTGGGACTCAATCCCAGGACCCTGGGATCATGACTCGGGCTGAAGGCAGCCGCTTAACTGACTGAGCCACCCAGGTGTCCCTCCTAAGTAACTTTAATTAAAAATAATCAATATGCCAAAGTGGCATATTTTGGGGAAGACTTCCCTGAACCCTATCAATATTTAATAAACATGAAGAGGCTGCTTTGACATTCCTTTATTCAATGTGGGAAGGGAAGAACTTACATGCAAAGAAATAAGACCAAGGATTTTACTTTGAGGAAGAGAAGATCAGTGAAGAGCAGTATATCTAAAATCACACCATGACAGCCTTTAAAATAAAAGGTAAATTAAAAAAACATCCTGAGACTTCATGATACACATCCATAAAATCTAGGCAGATCCCTCTTCATGATGCTCTTCAGGATTCTACATCTGAAGTATCTTCAAATCTTTATATCTAATCCTTCACACTGAGGGGTTTTTTCTGGGGAGAAACTGGGCCCTTTAAGAGTACGGTTATGAACATCATCACAGCAAATGCACTCCAGAGGAGGGCCTGGTAATGAGGCTGTGGACTAGTAACCTTACTGGGGTCATCTGGAAAGTCAGTGCAAATCTGGAAGCAGAACTCCATGGGCCTCACCCAGTGTTTGGGTGGTAGTGAGTGCTGCACAGTGCTTTAGCCTTGGTAGTGACAGGAAATGCACCCCACACAGGATCAACACAAGGGGTCAGTTTGCTTTCCATGCTCCCCATCCTGAACTGTTCTATATACTCTTCCTGGGTATACACAAGACCTCTTTGGATCCCAAGACAATGTCTTCCATCTTTAAATAATGTGGTCATTCTTCCTATGAGCAAGTCTGAAGTTATTTACCAGTTATTTCTTTCTTAAAAATTGTATTGTTTTGTTAAGAATGATTAGAGGTCTGCTGTCAGGAAATTTTGAAAATATAGAGAAGCAAAACAAAACAAAAGAAAATCAACCATAACGAGTCTAAGGAAGATGGAGGAAGAGTAGGGGACCCTAGTTTCATCTGGTCCCTGAAATTCAGCAATCAAATCATTCTGAACACCTGTGAACTCAACCAGAGATCTGAGAAAAGAATTGCTGCAAGTCTACAAACAGAAAAAAGACCACTTTTTGCAAGAATGACAAGACAGAAGAACTCACCACAAAAAAGAGAAGAAGAAACAGTACTGACTGCCAGGGACCTAATCTGTATGGATATAAGTAAGATGTCTGAAGTAGAGTTCAGAATAATGATTATAAAGATATACCTGGGCTTGAAAAAAGCATGGAAAACACTAGAGAATCCCTTTCTGGAGAAATAAAAGAATTAAAATCTAATCAGGTCTAAATCAAAAAGGCTATTAATGACATGCAATAAAAAATGTAGGCTGTAACTGATAGAATAAATGAGGCAGAAGAGAGAATCAGTGATATAGAAGACAAAATGATAGAGAATAAAGAAACCAAGAAAAAGCGAGATAAACAAATAAAGAAACTGAGAGGGGTGTCCTGGTGGCTCAGTGAGTTAAGCAGCTGTTTTGGCTCAAGTCAAGATCCCAGGATCCTGGGATTGAGCCCTCCATCAGGCTCCCTGCTCAGTGGAGAGGCTGCTTCTCTCTTTCTTCTGCCCCTCTTCCCTACTTGTGCCCTCTCTCTCAAAAAATAAATAAAATCTTTAAAAAAGAAAAAAGAGAGATCACAAGGGGAGAATTTGAGAGATAAGTGATACCATAAAACAAAACAATATTAAAATAATTAGAGTCCCCTAAGAAGAGAAAAGAGAGAGAGAGAGAGAGAGAGAAGGGGACAGAAGGTACGTTTGAGCAAATCATAGCTGAGAACTTCCCTAATCTGGGGAATGAAACAGGCATTCAAGTCCAGGAGGCACCTCAAAATCAATAAAAATAGGTCAACACCTTGATATATGATAGTGAAGCTTCAAATTTCAGAGACAAAGAGAAAATCCTGAAAGCAGCTTGGGGATAAGAGGCCCATAACCTACAAGGGTAGAAACATAAGGCTGACAAAAGACCTACCCACAGAGACTTGACAGGCAAGAAAAGACTGGCATGATATATATTCTGGTAATGAGAAAAATATGAGTGCAGCCAAGAATATTTTATCCAGCAAGGCTGCCATTCAGAATAGAAGGAGAGATAAAGAGCTTCCAGGACAAACAGAAACTAAAAGAATTTGTGATCACTAAACCAGCCCTGCAAGAAATATTAAAGGGGATCCTGTAAGCAAAGAGAGAGCCCAAAAATAACATAGACCAGAAAGGAAGAGAAAATATACAGAAACGATGAATTTAAAGGCAATACAATGGCACTAAATTCATATCTTTCTTTTTTTTTTTTTTAAGATTTTATTTATTTTATTGAGAGAGAGAGAGCACAAGAGGGGGGAAGCGGGAGAGGGAGAAGCAGACTCCCTGCCGAGCAGGGAGCCCGGTGCGGGACTCAATCCTGGGACTCCAGGATCATGACCTGAGCCGAAGGCAGTTGCTCAACCAACTGAGCCACCCAGGCGCCCGATATCTTTCAATAATTACTCTGTGTAAATGGGCTAAATGCTCCAATCAAAAGGCACAGGGTATCAGATTAGATAAAAAAGCAAGACCCATCGATATGCTGTCTACAAGGGGACAGGGCAGAGATGGCAGAGGAGTAGGGACCCTATTTCAACTGGTCCCCTGAATTGAGCTGGATATTAGCCAGACCACTCTGAACACCCACAAAATCAGCCTGAGATGTAAGATCTATACAGACAGAATATCCCCGGTGGTTGACTTCGGGGTATGAAGTGGGGAGCTGTGATTCTGTGGGCAGATATTGGAAGATAAACAGAAGAGGGAGGGAGCTTCCAGGATCCTGCACCACCAGAGCACAAAAACCTCCTGTGCTAGGGAATGGACACAGACTTGCAGACTGGTAGTGGTGGGGAAGGGACTTTAAGGTAGCCCCTAGACTGAAACCTGGAGCTATGGGGGCACGCATGTAAACTGGGAGAGGCTGGCAGTTTTAGAAGCACAAAGGGCAGAGACATACCTGGACCTGAAAGTGAGGGCTGAGAGTGCTGCTGTGGGGTGCACAACCCAGGACGCTGCAGTTTTAGCAGCACAGACAGAAACGGAGACAGTGTGGCCTGGAGAGCTCACTGAAGAACAAACTGCGACCTCTGTGTTCTGAGGCAGAGGTCTGGAAATGGTCACTTCTGCTCTGACTTTCGGAAAAGAGGTGGAAAGCCACCAGAGAACAAAAGCCCCAAAAAACTGGTTTTCACTGAGCCATCCCCCCTCACAGGGGGCAGGGCAACTCTGCCCAAACACGGTTGCTTGAGTAACAGCATGGCAGGCCCCTCCCCCAGAAGACAGGCCTGGAAAACAAGAGGCCAGCAACCCTAAGGTCCCTATAATACAGGTGCATCTTGCTTGTGTTGTTGTCAATAATTTGCACTCTATACATTCCCTCAACCACCCCTCAACAGAATGACTAAGAGGAGGAACCCCCCAAACAGGAAAGACTCAGAGACTGTGACTTCTGCCACAGAACAAATGGATATGGATATAAGCAAGATATTGGAAATAGACTTCAGGGTACCAGTTATGAACACAATGGCTAGGATGGAGAAAACGATTAATGGCAACATAGGGTCTCTAAGGGCAGAAATGAGAGCTAATCTGGCAGAACTTAAAAATGCGATCAATGAGATCCAATCTAATTAGATACTCTAACAGCTAGAGAAAGTGAGGCAGAAGAACGAATGAGTGATCTAGAAGATAAACTTATAAAAAGAAGGAACAGGAGGAGGCCTGGAATAAACAGCTTAAAATCCATGAAAACAGAATTAGAGAAATAAGTGATTCCATGAAACGTTCCAATGTCAGAATTATTGGGATCCCTGAGGAGGTGGAGAGAGAGAGAGGACTAGAAGATATATTTGAGCAAATTGTAGCTGAGAATTTCCTTAATCTGGGGAATGAAAAAAACATTCGTGTCTGAGAGGCAGAGACGACCCCTCCCAAGATCCAGGAAAACAGGCCAACACCCCAGCATGTAATAGTAAAACTTGCAAATCTTAGAACAAAGGAAACCATCTTAAGGGCAGTTAGGGGGAAGAGATTCCTTACGTACAGAGGGAGGAACATCAGAATAACGTCAGACCTATCCTCAGAGACCTGGCAAGCCAGAAAGGCCTGGAAAGACATATTCAGGGTACCAAAGTAAAAGAACATGCAGCCAGGAATACCTTATCTGGCAAGGCTGTCATTTAGAATGGATGGAGAGATGCAGAGATTCCAGGACTGGCAGAAACTGAAAGAATATGTGACCACTAAGCCGGCCCTGCAAGAAATATTAAGGGGGGACTCTATAAAAGAAGAAAGACCCCAAGAGTGATATAGAACAGAAATTTACAGAGACAATCTATAGAAACAAGGACTTCACAGGCAACATGATGACAATAAAATCATATCTTTCAATAATCACTCTCAACGTGAACGGCCTAAATGCTCCCATAAAATGACACAAGGTTGCAGATTGGATAAAAAGACAGGACCCCTCCATATGCTGTCTATAAGAGACTCATTCTGAACCCAAAGATACATCGAGACTGAAAGTGAAGGGATGGAGAACCATCTTTCATGCCAATGGACCTCAAAAGAAAGCTGGGATAGCAATTCTCATATCAGACAAATTAGATTTTAAGCTAAAGACTGTAGTTAGAGACACAGAAGGACACTATATCATTCTTAAAGGGTATATCCAACAAGAAAATCTAACAATTGTAAATATCTACACCCCCAACATGGATTTATCTAGATTTATCTAGACAACTACATAAGCCTACTCTTAACCAAAATAAAGAGACATATTGATAATAAAACTCTAATTGTAGGAGACTTCAATACTCCACCCTCAGCAATAGACAGATCATCTAAGCAGAAAATCAACAAAGAAACATGAGCTTTGAATGACACACTGGATCAGATGGACCTCATAAATATATACAGAACATTCCAAACTAAAGCAACAGAATATTCATTATTCTCAAGTGCACATGGAACTTTCTCCAGAATAGACCACATACTGGGTCACAAATCAGGTCTCAACTGATACCAAAAGATTGAGATTATTCCTTGCATATTCTCAGACCATAATGCTTTAAAACTGGAACTCAATCATAAGAAAAAATTTGGCAGAAATTCAAACACTTTGAAACTAAAGACCACTCTGCTCAGGAATGTTTGGGTCCACCAGGAAATCAAAGAAGAACTTAAACAATTCATGGAAACCAATGAGAATGAAAACACATCGGTCCAAACATATGGGATACTGCAAAGGCAGTCCTAAGGGGGAAATACATAGCCATCCAAGCCTCACTCAAAAAAATAGAAAAATCCCGAATTCACCAACTGTCTTTGCACCACAAAGAACTGGAGATAAAACAACAAATGATGCCTAAGTCACAAATTAGAAGAGAACTAATTAAGATTAGAGCAGAGATCAATGAATTAGAAACCAGAAATATGATAGAGCAGATGAAGAAAAATAGAAGCTAGTTCTTTGAAAAAATTAATAAAATCGATAAACCACTGGCCAGACTTATCCAAAAGAAAAGAGAAAGGACCCAAATTAATAAAATTATGAATGAAAGGGGAGAGATCACAACTAACACCAAGGAAATAGAAACAATTATTAGAAATTATTATCAACAACTATATGCCAATAAATTAAGCAACCTGGAAGAAATGGTTGCCTTCCTGGAAACCTATAAACTACCAAGACTGAAACGGGAAGAAATTGACAACCTGAATAGGCCAATAACCAGTAATGAGATTGAAACAGTGATCACACACCTCCCCAAAAAACACGAGTCCAGGGCCTGATGGATTCCCTGGGGAATTCTCCCAAACATTCAAAGAAGAAATAATACCTATTCTCCTGAAGTTGTTTCAAAAAATAGAAACAGAAGGAAAGCTTCTAGACTCATTCTATGAGGCCAGCATTACCTTGATCCCCAAACCAGGCAAAGGCCCCATCAAAAAGGAGAATTACAGACCAATATCCCTGATGAATACGGATGCCAAAATTCTCAACAAAATCCTAGCTAATAGGATCCAACAGTACATTAAAAGGATCATCCACCATGACCATGTGGGATTTATTTCCGGGATGCAAGCATGGTTCAACATTTGCAAATCAATCACTGTGATAGAACACATTAATAAGAGGAGAGAGAAGAACCATAGGGTCCTCTCGGGTGGAATACTCGCGGGACAGTGTGGTCTCAGGACCCTCGGGGTCACAGAAAGACCGGGGGTGCCTGAGTGCGGCAGAGCTCCCAGGTATCGGAGCAGGGAAGCCGGCTGCAGAGACGGAGCCCAGGCGCGGGCTCTCAGCTCGGGGTTGCTATAAACCGTGATCCGCGGCACAGTCGGGCCACTGCTCCTCCAGCAGGGACCCAACAAGCGGCAGATCCGGGGAGACTCACCTTCTTCCCCCGGGAGAAGAGGTGCGGGAGCGCACCACAGGGATCTGCTGGGTTTGGAGACTCCACCCGGGGTTGGGTGCCAGATAGAGAGGTGCGGTCACAGGCCGGGTGAGCGCGGAGTGCGGCCGGAGACCGGGGAGATGGGAGTGACTGACTGCTTTTCTCTGGGGGCTCGCTGAGGAGCGGGACCCCGAGTTCTCGGCTCCTCCGGGGCGGAGACTGGGAGGCCGCCATTTTCACTCTCCGCCTCCAAAGCTGTACGGAAAGCTTGCAGGGAACAAAAGCTCTGGAGAGCAAACCCGAGCAGATTACTTAGCCCGGACCAGCAAGGGCGGGGCAATTCTGCCTCCGGCAAAGACATTTGGGAACCACGGCAACAGGCCCCTCCCCCAGAAGATCAGCGAGAACAGCCAGCCAAGACCAAGTTTACCGATCAATGAGAACGGCAGAACTCCAGCGCTAGGGGAATACTGCACATAGAATTCATGCCTTTTTTACCATGATTCTTTAGTCTTTCAAAGTTAATTATTTTTTTAAACTGTCTTTTTTTTTTCTTTTTTCTTTTTTTTTGAATTTTTCTTTTTCCCTTTTTCAACCAACATCTTATCAACCCCTTTTTTAAAAAAAATTTTTTTATTTTTCATTTTTAAAGTCATATTCTATCCCTTCATAGTAGTTACCCGTATTTTTGGCATATATATATAAGTTGTTCTCTCTTTAAAATCTTGAGATAGTTTCTTCTAACAGATCAAAATATACTCTAAATCTCTAGTGTATGGTTTTTTTCTACTCCCCTGCCTGATCACATTCTCTCCCTTTTTTCTTTCTTTTTTTTTTTCTAATCCTCTTCTTTCTTTTTTCAAACAACTTATCAAATCCTTTTATAAAATTTTTTATAATTTCCATCTTTACAGTCATATTCCATCCCTTCATCATATCAACCCTTATTTTTGTACATATATAAGTTTTTCTTTCTTTAAAATTTTGGGAGGGACTTTCTTTTAACAGACCAAAATACACCCAAATTCTAGTGTGTGGCACTGATCTATAAACCAGCCTGATCATATTTGATCACATTCTGTTTTTGTTTTGTTTTGTTCTGCTTTTGTTTGTTTTTATCTTTATCTTTATCTTTTTCTTTTTTCTTTTTTTCTTTCTTTTTCTTTTTTCTCTCTTTCCCTTTCTTTTCCCACTGCTTCAGGTCTTTTCTGATTTGTTTAGAGTATATTTTCTGGGGACGTTGTTACCCTGCTAGCATTTTGTTCTCTCATTAATCTATTCTCCTCTGCACAAAATGACAAGATGGAAAAAATCACCTCAACAAAAAGAACAAGAGGTAGTACCGACTGCCAGGGACCTACTCAATACGGACATTAGTACGATGTCAGATCTAGAGTTCAGAATCATCACTTTAAAGATACTAGCTGGGCTTGAAAAAAGCATGGATGTTATTAGAGAAACCCTTTCTGGAGAAGTAAAAGAACTAAAATCGAACCAAGTAGAAATCAAAAAGGTTATTAATGAGGTGCAATCAAATATGGGGACGCTAACTGCTAGGATAAATGAGGCAGAAGAAAGAATCAGTGAGATAGAAGACCAAATGATGGAAAATAAAGAAGCTGAGAAAAAGAGAGATAAACAACTACTGGATCACGAGGGCAGAATTCGAGAGATAAACGATACCATAAGACGAAACATCATTAGAATAATTGGGATCCCAGAAGAAGAAGAAAGAGAGAGAGAGGCAGAAGGTATAATGGAGCAAATTATAGCAAAGAACTTCCCTAATTTGGGGAAGGAAACAGGCATCAAAATCCAGGAAGCACAGAGAACCCCTCTCAAAATCAATAAAAATAGGTCAACACCCCGACATCTAATAGTAAAACTTACGAGTTTCAGAGACAAAGAGAAAATCCTGAAAGCAGCTCGGGAGAAGAGATATGTAACCTACAATGGTAGAAACATTAGATTGGCAACAGACTTATCCACAGAGACCTGGCAGGCCAGGAAGGACTGGCATATTATATTCAGAGCACTAAATGAGAAAAATATGCATCCAAGAATACTATATCCAGCTAGGCTGTCATTGAAAATTGAAGGAGAGATAAAAAGCTTCCAGGACAAACAAAAACTAAAAGAATTTGCAAACACGAAACCAGCCCTACAAGAAATCTTGAAAGGGGTCCTCTAAGCAAAGAGAGAGCCTAAAAGTAACATAGACCAGAAAGGAACACAAACAATATACAGTAACAGTCACTTTACAGGCAATACAATGGCACTAAATTCCTATCTTTCAATAGTTACCCTGAATGTAAATGGGCTAAATGCTCCAATCAAAAGACACAGGCTATCAGATTGGATTAAAAAACAAGACCCATCGATATGCTGTCTGCAAGAGACTCATTTTAGACCCAAAGACACCCCCAGATTAAAAGTGAGGGGGTGGAAAACCATTTACCATGCTAATGGACACCAAAAGAAAGCTGGGGTGGCAATCCTTATATCAGACAAATTAGATTTTAAACCAAAGACTGTAATAAGAGATGAGGAAGGACACTATATCCTACTTAAAGGGTCTATCCAACAAGAAGATCTAACAATTGTAAATATCTATGCTCTTAACATGGGAGCAGCCAATTATATAAACCAATTAATAACGAAGGCAAAGAAACACATCAACAAAATACAATAATAATAGGGGACTTTAACACCCCCCTCACTGAAATGGACAGATCGTCTAAGCAAAAGATCAACAAGGAAATAAAGACTTTAAATGACACACTAGACCAAATGGACTTCACATATTCAGAACATTCCATCCCAAAGCAACAGAATACACATTCTTCTCTAGTGCCCATGGAACATTCTCCAGAATAGATCACATCCTAGGTCATAAATCAGGTCTCAACCAGTACCAGAAGATTGGGATCATCCCCTGCATATTTTCAGACCACAATGCTTTGAAACTAGAACTCAATCACAAGAGGAAAGTCGGAAAGAACTCAAATACATGGAGGCTAAAGAGCATCCTACTAAAGAATGAATGGGTCAACCAGGAAATTAAAGAAGAATTAAAAAAATTCATGGAAACCAATGAAAATGAAAACACAACTATTCAAAATCTTTGGGATACAGCAAAGGCAGTCCTAAGAGGAAAGTATATAGCAATACAAGCCTTTCTCAAGAAACAAGAAAGGTCTCAAGTACACAACCTAACCCTACACCTAAAGGAGCTGGAGAAAGCACAGCAAATAAAGCCTAAACCCAGCAGGAGAAGAGAAATAATAAAGATCAGAGCAGAAATCAATGAAATAGAAACCAAAAGAACAGTAGAACAGATCAACGAAACTAGGAGCTGGTTCTTTGAACGAATTAACAAGATTGATAAGCCCCTGGCCAGACTTATCAAAAAGAAAAGAGAAATGACCCAAATCAACAAAATCATGAATGAAAGAGGAGAAATCACAACCAACACCAAAGAAATACAAACAATTATAAGAACATATTATGAGCAACTCTATGCCAGCAAATTAGATAACCTGGAAGTAATGGATGCATTCCTAGAGATGTATCAACTACCAAAACTGAACCAGGAAGAAATAGAAAACCTGAACAGACCTATAACCACTAAGGAAATAGAAGCAGTCATCAAAAATTTCCCAAAACGCAAAAGCCCAGGGCCAGATGGCTTCCCAGGGGAATTCTACCAAACATTTCAAGAAGAATTAGTACCTATCCTTCTGAAACTGTTCCAAAAAATAGAAATGGAAGGAAAACTTCCAAACTCATTTTATGAGGCCACCATTACCTTGATCCCAAAACCAGACAAAGACCCCATCAAAAAGGAGAATTACAGACCAATATCCTTGATGAACATGGATGCAAAAATTCTCACCAAAATACTAGCCAAGAGGATCCAACAGTACATTAAAAGGATTATTCACCACGACCAAGTGGGATTTACGGGTTGGTTCAACATCCGCAAATCAATCAACGTGATACAATACATTAACAAAAGAAAGAACAAGAACCATATGATCCTCTCAATAGATGCAGAAAAAGCATTTGACAAAGTACAGCATCCTTTCTTGATCAAAACTCTTCAGAGTAGAGGGATAGAGGGTACATACCTCAATATCATAAAAGCCATCTATGAAAAACCCACAGCGAATATCATTCTCAATGGGGAAAAACTGAGAGCTTTCCCCCTAAGGTCAGGAACGTGGCAGGGATGTCCACTATCACCACTGCTATTCAACATAGTATTGTAAGTCCTAGCCACAGCAATCAGACAACGAAAAGAAATCAAAGGCATCCAAATTGGTAAAGAAGAAGTCAAACTCTCACTCTTTGCAGATGATATGATACTTTATGTGGAAAATCCCAAAGACTCCACCCCAAAACTGCTAGAACTCATACAGGAATTCAGTAAAGTGGCAGGATATAAAATCAATGCACAGAAGTCAGTGGCATTCCTATACACCAACAACAATTAAGAAGAAAGAGAAATTAAGGAGTCGATCCCATTTACAATTGCACCCAAAATCATAAGATACCTAGGAATAAATCTAACCAAAGAGGCAAAGGATCTGTACTCAGAAAACTATAAAATACTCATGAAAGAAATTGAGGAAGACACAAAGAAATGGAAAAACGTTCCATGCTCACGGATTGGAAGAACAAATATTGTGAAGATGTCAATCCTACCTAGAGCAATCTACACATTCAATGCAATCCCCATCAAAATACCATCCACTTTCTTCAAAGAAATGGAACAAATAATCCTAAAATTTGTATGGAACCAGAAAAGACCCCGCATAGCCAGAGGAATGTTGAAAAAGAAAGGCAAAGCTGGCGGCATCACAATTCCAGACTTCCAGCTCTACTACAAAGCTGTCATCATCAAGACAGTATGGTACTGGCACAAAAACAGACACATCGATCAATGGAACAGAATAGAAAGCCCAGAAATTGACCCTGAACTCTATGGTCAACTCATCTTTGACAAAGCAGGAAAGAATGTCCAATGGAAAAAAGACAGTCTCTTCAACAAATGGTGTTGGGAAAATTGGACAGCCACATGCAGAAGAATGAAACTGGACCATTTCCTTACACCACACACAAAAATAGACTCCAAATGGTTGAAAGACCTCAATGTGAGACAGTAGTCCATCAAAATCCTAAAGGAGAACACAGGCAGCAACCTCTTTGACCTCAGTCGCAGCAACTTCTTCCTAGAAACATCGCCAAAGGCAAGGGAAGCAAGGGCAAAAATGAACTATTGGGACTTCATCAAGATAAAAAGCTTTTGCAAAGCAAAGGAAACAGTCAACAAAACCAAAAGACAACTGACAGAATGGGAGAAGATATTTGCAAATGACATATCAGATAAAGGATCTAGTATCCAAAATCTATAAAGAACTCATCAAACTCAACACCAAAAGAACAAAGAATCCAATCAAGAAATGGGCAGAAGACATGAACCAACATTTTTCCAAAGAAGACATCCAAATGGCCAGCAGACACATGAAAAAGTGTTCAATATCGCTCGGCATCAGGGAAATCCAAATCAAAACCTCAATGAGATACCACCTCACACCAGTCAGAATGGCTAAAATTAACAAGTCAGGAAATGACAGATGTTGGCGGGGATGCGGAGAAAGGGGAACCCTCCTACGCTGTTGGTGGGAATGCAAGCTGGTGCAGCCACTCTGGAAAACAGTATGGAGGTTCTTCAAAAAGTTGAAAATAGAGCTACCATATGATCCAGCAATTGCACTCCTGGGTATTTACCCCAAAGATACAAAAGTAGGGACCCAAAAGGGTACGTGCACCCTGATGTTTATAGCAGCAATGTCCACAATAGCCAAACTGTGGAAAGAGCCAAGATGTCCATCAACAGATGAATGGATAAAGAAGAGGTGGTATATATATACAATGGAATATTATGCAGCCATCAAAAGGAATGAGATCTTGCCATTTGCAACGACGTGATGGAACTGGAGGGTATTATGCTGAGTGAAATAAGTCAAACAGAGAAAGACATGTATCATATGACCTCACTGATATGAGGAATTCTTAATCTCAGGAAACAAACTGAGGGTTGCCGGAGTGGGGGGTGGGGTGGGGGGGATGGGGTGACTGGGTGATGGACACTGGGGAGGGTATGTGTTCTGGTAAGCGCTGTGAATTGTGCAAGACTGTTGAATCTCAGATCTGGACCTCTGAAACAAATAATGCAATATATGTTAAGAAAGAAAAAAAGAAGAAGAAGAATGTAGCAGGAGGGGAAGAATGAAGGGGGG